>NC_143264.1:26041964-26193929 GCF_984573655.1 Nuphar pumila
GAATTTAGAAAATGAATCAAGAATTTCAAAGTTAATTTGAATTTTGAATTTGGTTTCAAAGTCGAAATTTGGACTTTGAAGAGGAGATAGAATTTATGAAATCAAAATTGAAATTGAAGAAAACATATTCACAATCACTTGGATTTTTAAAAGGGGAATTTTGGAAATATGATGCAATTCTATCCTAAATGATGAATGAATTTAAATGTTTTGAATCTGGAATTTGGAAAAGCTATTCTATTCTATAAATGAATTAAAAATGAGGTTGAAGACATAATACATCCCTGACTATGGTCATTGAATATATTATGTAATAACTACATTTAAATTCAAGTGAAGAATAAAATATATTTTTGGTGCTTTTATAGAATTTAAGATGAAATTAACTCTTAATATACCCTGACTATGACCATTGGTATATATTTTGAGTTAATTTTAAGTTAAATTCTGATAAAAGAAGAAAATATTTAAGGAAAATATGATGAATTTTGAAAATGGATCCAGTGTGGATCTAGTGTTATTTTATAAAAGATAAAAATACTAAGTCTTGTTTACATCCTGACTATGGCCATTGATGTAAATCATCAACTTAGGATTAATTACCTCTTACGAAATGGTGCACGTGCCATTCGTGTTTCACCATTGTGAGATTTTGAGAAATAAAGATAAAAAAAAAATGAAAATAAACAATTTATGATATTTACAATGCTCATTCATTCTATCTAAAGCTGAAAATATAAGTTCTTATTAAGGCCTAACTTTATTGAAAATTTCAAGCTTTCCTCATGTTCCCGCAAGATAGAATTTGTACAAAAGGAGGTTCAAAATGTGAGTGTAAATGACTATTCAGAATCTTACACAAGATGCTTTATTTGAATGAGAAAGACATCTGGCGTAACCTACATTTGTTAGCAAATGTGCACATATATACATACATGTATATGTAATGCCATGGTTAAATGAACGTCTATATGCAATGAATGAAGGCAAGGGCCAGGATGGTCCAAGGTGAACCATCATGAACTATGGTAGTTCCCGATGAACCGTCATAAGACATGGCAGTGATAGTCCTTGATGAAATACCATAGAGAAAAGGGGACACAATGGTCCAGCAGTTATGGTGTCTTATTGTGAGCTATTGTGAACACACAACAGCTTATGGCAGTTCATTATTGAACTACCATAGGAAGAGAAGTTATAGTGGTTCATTGTGAACCACTTTGAAAACACAGTAGCTATGGTAGTTCATTATTGAACTACCATAGAGTAAAAGAAGGCATAGTGGTTCACTTGTGAACCACCATGAAGATGCAGCAGCTTGTGGTAGTTTGTTGTTGAACTACCATAGGAAGAGAAGACACAGTGGTTCATTGTGAACCACTGTGAAGACAGTGGTAGCTATGGTAGTTCATTATTAAACTACCATAGAGTAAAGGAAGGCATAATGGTTCACTGTGAACCACCATGAAGATGCAACAACTTATGGTAGTTTGTTGTTGAACTACCATAGGAAGAGAGAAGTGTGAGGGTGGCACAACAGTGACGGTGGGAAGGCTGGTAAGGATGAAAAGATGAAAATGCTAGGTGTGGATGGTGATGTCAAGCAGTATGCTTAACAGATATAGCCAATCGAGCTTGCTGCGAAGTGAAGGTAATGATGAGATTGAGGCTGGAGATGTGGTGTAGATGATTAATTATTGTACATTATCAATCATTAAGTAAATCTAATATCAAAACAACTACATCAGCTAATTTATAAAGAAACTAATTAAGTCTCACTCTAAAGCAACCAAATACTCTAATTATGAAACAATTAATAACTAGCTTAATTATCAACCAACTAATGAACTAACTAATCGACTAATAACTCTCTTAACTAATAGCTAACAGTTTTACATAACTAACAACTAATGGTATCTATTTAACTAACAGTGAGGGTTATATTGAAGATAAAAAAAGGTAGAAATCATGATGAAAGTTGATTAACAATCAGTAAGTAAAAAGAAATCTTGTCAAATTCAGCAGTAACCATCAGTGACAAATCCGATTAGCAAGATTCAGTTAATGACGCTCAGCTGAGCTTTTAAACAATGAAAATCGCAGTACATTTCAGACATCCAAATCGCAATGAAATTAAACATTCGAGACCTACATCAATAACAAAGATTAAATTGATTCCAAAGATGAACCGAAAATCGTAACAACGATCAACAAATTGATTTCAAAGACCATCAACAAAATGGTGAAATACATTTCATGTTGGGTTAAGAATGAAACCACAAGATTCTTACCGATAGACGTGAATATATTCTGGCTTAGGCAAGGGATTCCAGATGGCTTGCCTGATGCGAGATTGCTGGGGATCTCAGTGAAGATGTGGCAGCAATCGTCTTATAAAAAAGCTACTGTTGTATTCACGGGGATTGCTGCTGGTGGAAGAGCCTACAACTTGGGCACTGAAGAGGTAGCAGGAGGGATAGGGCTTGTGGTTGAGACTGATCAGGCGAGCTTCCCTTCTGATCGCGGATAATCAAGACCTCTGGCAGCAGCAAGTGGGCCTGCTGCAAATCAATTTATCGTTGATTTCTTTCGGACCACGTTCTTCAGCTTTGGTGATGCTTCCACCAAAACTGGTTGGTCCACATGGTGTGCAAGAGAAGACTGTATCACTCGTTGAATTAGGTATTGTCAATCCGCTGTAAATGAACTCAACAAGGCAAATCTTTTAATCTCTGAAATTCCAGGACCATTTCAACAAGTTGTGAACACAAGACACCGTTTTTTTTTTATTCCATGATGCTACCAAATAATTCCGGTATCCAGCTGTAAGCTAGACAAAACTGGATCCTCTTGATATATGAAAAGGTGGCCCCACCATTATGACATTCAAGGAGATGATCAAGGATAGTGACTAGCATGTTGACGGAACCAGTTGTGAGCAAGGGTGATGCCACCAACATCCTTGACCAGCTGTTACCATGTTTTAGCATTCAAAATGAGATTTCATGATTCACATCCAACTCAAGACAATAAACGATCAGATAAAAAGGAAATGCTATCTTTCTTATCCATCATCAACCGGACAGAAGCCATACCAGAACGGGTCAATGCTAACATGCAAACTTCATCTTACAGTCAATTGAGGCGATCCTCAGATTAGTATACCCCTTTCTAAAACTCATTCTGAGTATACCTTTGCACTGACACTGATGTGTATTATTTGATGAAATCCCCAAATTAGAGAGGTGCAAATAAAAAATGACCACAGCTCCCTCATGATTTCTGTTGCTAAATGTTATATGCAGTGAACAATATGAAATCCAATTTAAATGTTACCAAGAACAGGCTGCAACTAAAGCTTACCCTTGGGCTTCCTGGATGCAAAGGGGGTTATAACAGCTGAAACCCAATGTTATGAGTAGATACATGTGCTAGCAATGAGGCAATGATTTTTTATTTTATATATATATATATATTTTTGAAATAACAAAAATACTAAAATGAAATGTGCCTCAAAACACAGAAGACTAATGAAGACTCATGTGCACAAAAGACCTGGAACATCTGCCATTCAAAACACAGAAAGTTCAAAATGTACAAAAAAATGAAATACCCTTGTAAATTGAAAATGATAAGAGCATACAAGGTAACAACAAAATGAGAATGCTCTGATATACCTAAGAACAATGGTATAAGTGGGGGGGGGGGGGGTTCATGGCAACTTTAGCAGCAATTTACTTGATCAATGGCTAGCTAACCAATGATATTTACAACAAAGACAAGATAATTTCAAGTGAAAAAAAAAATGATTACATAGATATCTATATTGCATCTCTTTGAATATAAAGAAAAGCTCATTCTTATAAAGACCTGAGGGCCTTACGGCTTCTTGAGCAAGAGCAAATCCTGCAACAATGGTGAAGGAAGACAACGTGGCTTCTCAAAGTTTTTGCACATCTATATTCATCAGCTTCAATGGTACAAATAGTAAAGTCCTATGATGCAAAAAAAAGGAAATTGCCCTGGTGCAAAAATCACTAAAACTAACAATGCATGATACTGAAAGAATGCAAAAGAAGAGGAGATATGAATGGGTATGGCAGATGGCTTAATGAGTATAAAATGAACTGGATGAGACCCTGTCATAGTCTGTTGCGTTAATTTCCTTACCCTCACTACATCTCCATATTAATCGAATACAGGTAGTCAAACTGGGCAATATCTTATTATCCCTTTATTTTGGTCCTCCTATGGGTCAAATATAATCATGGCTGTGTTGGGAGGGAGAAGCGCATGGGCTTCGAGGCACATTGACACAGGCTCTCACGCAAAGGAAAATGGATGCCATGGAAATGGACACTACACTATAAAAAGAATGTTGATTTGTGCATGACGAAGACATAGAGTATGCTTAAGATGGGATGAGATGCCAATGAAAATATAGATTTAATAAGAAAAAAAAACATCCACTAAAGAAATAATCAAATAGTTCCCAGTGATCATAAGTAATTGCTAAGTAGAGAAAAAATGAACAAACGACAATGGTATAACAAATTCCAGAAGAATAGGAAAGACTAGTGACCAAAGATAGAGGATCTTACCTTCATTGCAGGATGTTGGAAATAAAAAAAAAAATCCAAACAACAACCCGGGTGAATTTAATAGAATTATAGGGAAATGTATGAATAGACCTGAGATCGCCTCAGAATAGGCCCGATCTGATACTAGATCAGATCGGACGTTATTTGGGAAGGTCATCCTTGATCGTGACATGATCGAATCAATAATGCAGTAGGAAAGTGTGATAAACAAAAGATATTCAAGCAATATAGCAGGATATTTAAACAAAATACCGAAAGAAGATATAATCGCCATGTTAAAACGGTGAATGAATATACTATAGCCTTAGAAATGCAAAGTGCATAGGTACAGAGGCCATATTACTGTTGCAATGGGTATCATCGAAGCTGCGATAGGCAGATCGACGACACCCAGCTGCTTTTAATGAAGAAACGAAAGAAACCATGAAAACGTAATAAGGAAATAGAAAAGGAAGGAAACACAGAAGAACCTGCAAGAGGGTATGGTGCTCACCTTTCATTATTGTCGCTGGGACTTAGGGGAATGACCCTTATAATGGCGGATCGAGTTTTTGTTCATTTGTTGCAGGGTTAATCAGGAGCGCTCGATGGAACCTTAGCAACAGGATCGACCTCCTCTGGTTTGCTGAGATGATCGATTGATTTCCTTCAGCTGACGCAGATGAGAAGGGTAAAAACCGAAGAAGAGGGGAAGAAGGCCAAGGCAGAAAAGGGCAATGGTGGGGGGAAGGCCGATCCTTCTCCTTCAGCCGATTAGGGGGAGATTGAAAGGAAAAGACAGAAAAACGAAAAAAAAACAGAAGAAAAAGAAGACACGTAAAAGAGATGGAAGAAGAAAGGAGTCGACATGCACAGAAAGGGGAAAGGGTGAAAACGGGATCGTGAATGAGAAGAAGGTGGAGAGGTAGAAGCTGGATGCCGGTTGGGAGCCCTGCATGTTCTTTTTAAAGAGGAAAAGGGGAAGATTCGAAAGGGTGGTCGGTTAGAGATCGACGGGAGAGGTAGGAGAAGGCGGGTGGTTTCGCGATGGGTGGTTCGGAGGGGTGCGATGGAGAAGAGGGTTTCAGTGGATGGCTCGTGAAGGGAAGCCGAGAGGGGAAAAGAGAAAGAAAGGGTTTGGTAGAGGGTTTTTCCAAAGAGGTTTTGTGAAGGCTGAGAGAGAGCGACCCTATCAAAAGAAAAAACCGAATTAGGGTTTTTATTTTCAAGCATGTCTTTCTACTTTATAAAATTTCCAAAACGAGGCTCTTTTTATAAGATTTTTTCAAAAAAGATAGATTTAAATAAAAGATGATTTTCAAAAGGTGGTTCTAAAAGCTTATTATTATATATATTTTTTTCTTGTATTTGTGTTTTTCTGATTTTTGTATTTTTGACAAAAAGACTTTAAAACTAGGGAAAATGAGAGATTAAAGACTATTTTTGGATTTTTTTATTTACAAAAGAGCGGTTTTATGAGAATTTTAACGTTGTTCTTTTGAAAATCCTTCAGAAAATGGGTTAGAAATGAAAGATTGGGTCTGGTTTCCAACAAATCTGAGTATTGAATGGAAATTTTATCAAAAATTTGACCTGGTTATTTAAAAGATGGACCCAGGGGCAAAGAAATAATTTTTGGATTTTTGGAAAATTTGGGGTGTTCACAGTCACCCTTAGCCTTTCATGCGCCCATCATAGCCAAGCATATTCTAAGTTTAGAAGAGTTAGAATGTTAGTCATTTCTAGCTCTATTGAGGTCACAAATAATCTGCGTCAGTTCATTCAAGCTAAATTAAGTTCATTTCAAGCGAAATAAGCTCAATTTTAGCTTGAATTTTAGCTAGACTGTCCTTGAGTAAGCCAAATTTAGTAGATCCTATCCTCAGAAGTCTAGTATCAATTTATCAAGAGTTTGAATGGTCCAGTTCCAGTTCAAAGTCACTTTTTACACACTCAGACCTTTTTAACTCATTTCAGCTCATTTAAGCTCAATTCAGTCAAAATTGAACTAACCCCAGCTGATTGAGCTAGTGTTTTAGCTTTAAATTTAGTTTATCAAAGTATACCAGTTTTGTACTGTGTTTCTACCTTTGTAGGGCGAAAACAAAAAAATATTTTTCAGAACATCGTTTCTAACAATTTTTGAACTGAGACAAGTTCCAATTCAGACTCGGATCAATTCCTTCATCTAATATCTTATCAATATCTAAGATCCCATCCATTTTAATTCAGATATTGGATCCAGTACTGGATCTGGTGTCCAATTCTTATCCTGGACCTGAATTTTTCATCTGATTCATTCTGAAATCCATATCCAGAGTCTAATTTATTCTTTGAACCTAAAATATCTCATCAGATATCTATGATCCAATTAACCATTTCAGATCCATTTTAGTTTGGATTCACCTTCTGATCAATTCAGAAGGTTAATTGAACCAATTTCTGAACTCAGATTCATCTAACATGTAAGATCCAATTTCACTTTTTGGATTTTGATTCAGATCCAAGATCCAATTCATTCTCTAAGATTGATCCAAGATCTAAGATCTAAGATCTAAGATCTAAGTCCAAAATCCCAATTTTCATTATGAATTTGAGGTTTTTCATTTTCAACTCTTCAGAAATCCATATTTAGGGTTCGATTCCCATTTTTGAACCAATTTTCCTCAAATCGAGATCCATATCTAATCTTTTTCAAAACTTCGGATCCAGATCCTTTTCAAAAATTCAATTTTTATCCTGACTTTAAAATCAATCTTTGGATTTCAAATTCAAATCCATTATTTTGTAAAAAAACTCTTTTAAAAAATACCCTGGATCCAGTTCACAATTCAATTTGGATTTCAAAATATCAAAATGGATCCAGATCCAGTTTCAAAATCTATTTTTTATTCAAAATAAATTTGGGGATTTCAAATTCAAAATCAAAATCCATTTTTTATTCCCAATTTCAAAAATAATCTTTGAATTTCAAATCTAAATTCAATATTTTTCCAAAAATTCTAAAAATTAAATCTGGATCTGGTTTTTAACCCAATTTGGATTTTGAAAATCAAAATTGGATTCTTGAATCCAATTATTTTCAAATTCTCCTTTTTAGTTCTCATATTCTATTTCGCTTTTCATCTTACTTTTAAAATAAAAAATGAAAAATATATTTTCAAAGAAGGAGTGCCACTGGGCATTTTAAAAAGAAAACCAAAGTTGTTTTTAAATTCCACTTTTAAAAACCCTTATCGCTTTTAAAAACACACATGGGCATCACTTGTCAAGTGATGCCATGTGTCAAAATTTCCATCAAATCCCCCTTCTACCCATTTGCAAAACTTCAAAAAGACTCACATGGGCACCCACTCGCAAAAGGGGTGCCACATGTGCATTTTTTTTCAAAATCACTCTTTTGCCCATTTACAAAAAAAGGAAATACCTACATGGGGTTGGTGCCAACTTGAGAGAGATATTTTCTCTATTTTGGATGCCCAAAATGCCCCCAAGTTGGGATATAAATAGACCCCTTGGGGGCTTCTCTTTCCCAAGTTAAAAATTTGAGAAATTGAGAGAATCAAAAGAATTCTCTCTTTCTCCACTTTTTTTCCCTCTCTCTCTCTCTTCTTCCTTCGGCTTTGGAATTGGTTCCGAATAGAGAGAAGAAGACCCCCTCTTCAGCCAAAGGTAAGTCCTTCTTCCCCCTTTTTGATTTTTGATTTTTGATTTCTATTTCTCTCTTTTCTTTTGCTATTTTCGATTTTCATAATTAGATCTTTTCTTTTTTTTAATTTCAATGTAGATCTATCTTAGTTCTATGTTAATTTTCATTTTTATGTTTTGATCCATTCAATTTGCTATTTACTTTGTGCATTTTCATTCTAGCCATTTAGAATTATGAGATTTAATCTTCAATAGATCAAATATCATATTTAATGGACTAAATCAATTTTAATTTATGCCCCAAGACTTTTAATTTTATTTTAGATGCTTTTATTCTGTTTTTTGTATCATTTTCATCACCATCCATAGTTTGAAATGATGATATCATGTTTGATCATTGGATCAATTCATTAATGAAATGCTATTCTACTCAATCATGTTTAGATGATATTTTTAATTTTGGTCCCTTTTTTATTTCATCAATTTGCATATCATTAGGCATCATTTTAATCTCATTTTTTGTAATGCATCTTCATTCATGTGTTTTCGCGATCTTCACAAAAAATTAGATCAATCTGAGTTGATTTGACTCATTTTAGAAATTGGGATTCAGACCCTATCATTCTGGGCCACCCAAATTCTTCTTGAAATTGGATCAACTTGTTGGACTTATTTCTCCCTAACCAGAAATGATTTCTCAAATCTGTAAAAAAAGATGTCTCCAACATTGAATCTAGTTTTTCTATGCCAATTTTTTTCAATTTCTATGGTGTTTTCATACCCGATTTTGGTTAAAAACCGCAACCCTATTTTACTGTGTTACTTTTATAGTCCAATTTCTAGCTTATTTTGTCAAAGTCATATCTCCCTAATGGAAGATCATTTTTTAGATCTGTAAAAAGTAAATTTTTTATATAAATGTATAATTCATATATGTATTTTTTCATCTATTTCTATGAAGTATTTGCATTTCTTTTGCATTTTAAGTCAAGACCTTATCTGTTTGCAATCCTAGGTGTTGCTCAGACCCAAGATCAACTTGTTGTAATCATATCTCCCTAATGAAAGATTATTTTCCAAATATGTATAACAAAGTTTCTTTCTTAGAATGTCTAGTTTATGCATGCCAAGTTTCATAAACTTTCATTTACTTTTCATCTGTCATTTTGTTCAAAAACTAGAACCCAATCATTTTTCTTTCACAGGCTTTTATAGGTTTTTAGTCAATTTGATTGGATCTCCTCAATGAGAGATCATTTTCTAAATCTGTAAATTGACGCTTTCTCCTTTGCAAGTCTAGTTTAGCTATGTAAATTTTCAATAATTTCTATAGAATTTTAGTACTTGATTCTGATCGCAAATCAAAACCCAATCATTTAGCCTCATTAAGCATTACTTAAATTTTGTTTCAACTTGTTTAGATTAGCTGTCTTTTATGAAAACTCATTTTCAAAATCTGTAAAAAGAGTTGGTTGATATTTTGAATTGATATTTTAAAAACAAGTATTTGCAATAAAATTTTGGAAAATCGTCAACCAAAAGTATAAAAACCGACTTTCCACAAAGTGGTAAGTACGGGTCGAATCCTCAGGGAACAGGAATTAATTAAGATATTTTTAGAAAATTTAATTTATTAATTACAAATGTCAATCTACAATTATAAAGTTAATACAACTACAATTAATCACTAAAATGAAAATAAAACAGCACTAAGTCTTCTGCTCCACACCAAGGGTATTTCCGTCTTTTCGCCAATTATGCACTCTTCGCACTTGGATAATAACCCTGGAAACTAAATATGCTTTTCAACCTAAAAATGCAGAGAAATACAAAGTTAGTTTTCTAATATAACAATGCAAACAATAACTAAAACTAATTCTAATTTTACGAAAATAATAAAACAAATGCTACTTATCAGACAATAATTAAACAAAATACTAAACTAATTCTAAAATTAAGTAAATTAATTTTACTAATTCTGTATGATGATTGTGCAGCTCCTAAAATGCAGAAACTACTGAAAACAGGTCTAAAATGCTGAAACTAAGGAAATTACGAAACTGCCCCTAACTAGTGCAAAATAGCTTTCTGACAGGTTATCGGAAAACCACAGTTTGACAGAGAAAACGAGGTCTGATTTTTCTGAAATTTGTTCTGTTCTGCAACTGACAGATTAAACAATCTGACAGTTTTTACAGAATGAAAAATCGATATTTGGAACTCCAGATATAAGTGTTTAAAATCTGGGAAAAATCAGGATATCGAAAGTCCTGTAATTTAAAATCCAGAAAAAGCGATTTTCGCAAAATGCTTAAAATCAGACCAAATCAACTCCAAAAGAGCTGAAATCTGGTCTGCAGTCAGATAACATGCCACTAAAGTGAACAGAAAAAGAATTTTTGAAAAACACGAAATTTTTGCACAGAAAATAACGCTTGTGCGACAGGGCAAAAATCGGGTGTTTGTTTGAGTGCACTATTCACTTTATGAGTCTATTTAAACACTATAGAAAGCAAATTAAACCTAATACATTCTAAATGACACTGTATAACAGTGTATATGAAGATGAATATTATAATTACGCTAAATGCATGATGAACAAAATACGATAAGCAAATTGTGACTAAAACTACGTTGACTAACGATGCAAATGCAACTATGCTACTCAAGGGAATGCAATTCGAACTCCTAAGTTAAATAATAAATAACTACCAATAAAACAATCACGAAACACAGCTCACACACACAAAACAAATACAATACACGCACACACACACTTCTACACTAAACTAAATCAAATAACTAAACTACTTAGCCTAAAATCAAAATAAATAACATCTAAATGACATTAAATCCACTAAAGAACAAGGATAGAGTTAGGGTTCACTCGGTTGACTCAACTAAGCTTGGCTTGAGTTAGGTTGGGAGAGATAGGCTCGGGCTAAGGTTGACTCGACTTGGACTAGGTTCGGTCTTGACTCACCATGGGTTGAACTAGGACTCGGTTTAGGATTAGGTTTTGACTTGGTTGAGTTCACTAAGACTAGGTTGGACTCGGTTTAGGGTTGATTTAGTCAACTAAGGTTAGTTTGGTTTAGATTAGGTTAGGTAGACTCGGTTGACTCGACTTGGACTAATGTTGACTCGGCTAGGCTTGACCTAACTAGTTGGATTCGGTTGACTGAGGATTGGGTTCGGTTTGGTCTATGACTTGACTTAGGCTGGGTATTGACTAAGTTAGGTTTAACTAAAACTAAGTTGGATGTGGTGTAGGGTTAACTTAGTCAACTAAGGTCGGGTTGGTTTAGGTGGGCTCGGACTAAGGTTGACTAGACCTAGATTTGACCTTGACTTAGGCTAGTCTTGGTCTTGACTCACTTTAGGTTGGACTAAGACTTGACTAGGGTGAGGTCTTGGTCTTTGACTTAAGCTTGGGTTAGGTTTGACTAGGCTCGAGTTGGGTTAGGTAAAGATTAGGGTTTGACTCAACTAGGCTTGACCTAGGGTTTTGACTTGGGATAGGTTTGACTCGACCTAGGTTTGGTCTATGCTTTGACTTAGGGTAGGATCGGTGTTGACAAGGTTAGGTAGACTCGGTTTTGACTAGACTTAAGGGGGTTTAGACTAGGGTTTGACTCACTTAATTGGGTCGACTAAAGTAGTAACCTCTTAATTCTCCTACAATTAATTCAAAGTTACCGATTTTAATGAAGGAGGTTAGGAAAATAAAGTAATACTTATCAATGCTCAACTTGGAAATGATTTGGATTCTCCAAAAACCGCCCCCCTTAATGAGGGAGTTACTCTCCTTAATTGTATTTAAATTCTCACTTTGGAAAATGCAAATCCAACTTAGAAACACCCCACGATTTTTGCTTTCCCAACTTGAATAAAGGCATTTATTCTTTTATGAAAATCATGAAGCCTAAATTAGAATTTTTGTTTAATTTCCAAATCACTTTCCAAGGTGAAAAAGTAACTCCTTCTTTAATGCACATTCAAAATTCAAATCTTCCTTAAATGCCTCACACGATTTTTGAAGAACCTTCTTTTTCCAAAAGCTTTCCAAATTTCAATTACTTTAATTACCTCCCTTCTCAAAAATTGCCAACTTCTAAAAGTCCTACTTTCTAAACTAATGCACTTAAAGCTACCTAGGGAATAAAAAGACTTAAATAGAAAAACGATTTTCTAGGATTGAATGCTACCCTAATTCCCAAAACTAACTTAAATGACCCCTAAAACGGCTAAGACACTAAACCCTAATACATTGAATCTAGACACCTTCCTAACCTACCAAATTGCAATGAATGCTTTCTAAAAAAAATCGAATTAGAGCTCAATTGGAGCTCTAATGGCTGCCGCCCCACCGTGGGGAAGAAGAAGACCAACAAAAATAAAATATAAACTAACAAAAATCGATTAAACTAAATAATCACTATTTTGATAAAACTAAATTACAATTTAATAAAAAGACCTTCTAATGACACAAGTGCAAACATGAACAACACTATGCTGGAATTTATTTAGAAACATAAAGAAATGAAAATTCATTTTTTATAAATTTCTTTTTCAATAAATCCAAAACACCAAAAACACAAAATGATAAAAACACTTATTTAGAACTATCCTAAAAGAATGAGATGAAATAACACAACTTTATGCTGCTGTTAACAGCAAAACAAACAAGAGATAACATGAATCACACAATGGACTCACATACATTCAACGAAATTGCAAAGATCGGCTAGAATAACTCTAGTCGATTTTTTTTCCTTTTTTCAAAAATGAAAGTAAAACAAGACAAAATCAAATCCACGAATAAAATGAATCAAAATGAACTTTTATAATTGAATTTTCTGCAAAATAACTCAATACACATGCTGGATAGAAAAGAAAAAATCGAAACAAAAATATTTTTGTAAAAACCAAGAATCGGCTAGAAATAGTCTAGCCGATTTTTGTATTTTGCTTTTCAATTAAAATCAAAATCACAACCCACAACCACACGACCAAGATGCATCAAAATGGAAGATATTTTTTATTGGTTTTTCTGTAAAACAGCACCAAGCACACTTATGACAAACTTGAAGAATCAGCTAGATGAAGATCTAGCCGATTTTCATGATTTGGTCGAAAAATCCAAAAAAATCGATTCCAATGAATCAATCAAACAAATAAACCTAATCTAACGTGCTGGCCTATGCACGAAATCTAATCTAAGGTTGAAACAAAAAGAAGAATAAGAAACACACAGAAAAATAAAATAAAATCAAACACTCAATTTCGGTTTTAGCTAGAAGAGAAGAAAGAAGAAGACCTACCTCTTGGAAGATACGACGACCGGGGGGATGAAGAAGAGCAGACCGTGGCTGGAGTTGGACGTCCTAAACAGTTCGAGGATGCTGGACTTCACCAAAAAAACAACACCTTTGCAGCTGCTACACGTTGGAGATCCACCGAAGATGGAATATGAGCCGATTCTCGATCGGAGGGTGTAGAAAGCCGGATGGAGGTAGGGCCGGCTCACCTTGTTGGTGTGTTTCGCACTCCCACACAAGGTTAGTAGTCTCCACCTCTGCTACACCTGCAAAAGTACAGAAAAATGGTGAAAATACAGCAAGGAGAAAGAAAGAAATGGAGAGAAAACACAAAGGGGATCGAAATATGCTTGGAACCCAAGCATAGACCGGTCTTCAATGGCCAAAATGTGGGAGGATGGAGAGGAAGGAGCTGATGGAGTAGAATCACTGTAGGGGGCGTCCAAACAAAGCCAAAGACGCCTAGGGTTTGCTGGAAAAAACTATTTATACTTTTGACATTTTTCAGAAAGAGGTTTAAAAAAAATAATTTTACTAGGCGCCACTTTCTGGGGGGTTTTCTGCAAAACTTTTTAAATTGGATATGAATAGGCGTGTGGGCTGGGTTTTGGGCTTTCTAAGGGTTGATCCAAAGTCCAAATAACCTAATTGGGTCGGATATGGATCCGATCCACCTCGAAATTCGTGCCCAAACACTGAAATAGCCATAACTCTCTCATTTTAACTCTGATTTTTCTGAAATTCAAACCATAACCCCTTACTATCAAAATACATCTAAACATGGGTTTAAAACCTTAAACTTGTTACAAAATGCATGAAAAACTTATTAACATGATGTGCATTTCATGCATCATCAAATACCCCCATGCTTGAATGTTTGTTAGTCCCTTAACAAACCCTAATTATGCTATGCAACGAAGACAAGAAATGCGAAGCATGAATGCATAAAACTAACTCACTTTCGTAGGAATCACGGTTGCATTTAGCGTATGCAACAAGCCCTTTAAACCCCTAGCTTACACTAGTGGACGAGTAAGGTCTCGTGAGGGTTTGCAGAGATGCTACCCACAACCATCAATGAAATGCGAGGATGATCTTTCAAAAATATTAGGCTCTTAAGAATGCAGTTGTAACAAATATTTCATGTAATTGACATTCTCAAAACAAGTTTAAAAATCTCATGCCACCACAGTAAAAATTCTTTTTCCTTCACTTTTCTAATATTGTAGCTAATTTATGATTTTTCTCAAAAAGTCAAGTATTCTCATGTTTTACTCATTTATTCTCACTTGTATATTTTCTGCACAGTAATACAAATATATGCCTAAGCAATGAAAATTTTCTCATTTCTCACATTATCTTTTTTTCTTTATTTCATTTTTTTTCACCCTTTTTCAAATTTGTTCTCTTGAGCATTCTTCTCACATGAGCACTATTTCGAATAGTCAGTTTTCGTGACCCGTGTAGCGAGCTTTGGGTCAGTGACTCCCAGGTTGGCGAACCTTAGGGCACTAGATACAAAGTATCCCTCGGACTTAATTGCTTGAGTCACTAGACCTTCTATTCTAATAGTTTACGTATAGTCTTCCTCTCGTCATGTGCAATGTCTCTATCTCTTAGGCTTTCTATGCAGTCCATGTAACAAGCTTTCAAATCGGTGGCTCCCAAACCAGCTGGCTTTGGGGCACCAGGTGTAAAACACCCTTCAGATTCTACTTACTCGAACTACAAAGGCCACAGATATCGACTTAGACAAGAAGATGATCTCCTTCGTTATCCTTTTCGTTAAGAAACTCAAACATTTCATCTCGTGTCTGAGTTCCACTACTAGGATTCAACAACTAAACGTAGCTCTATTCTTTTAAACTCATTTTTCAAACACATCTTTCCATTGCTTATTTCTTTCACAAAACATACTGTGCATACTTATACTAAAGTGATTCAAAATTTTCTAACAATCAAATACTATATTTTCTTTGAATTTTCTCATAAACAACTACTCTATTTGAATCAATTCAGAAAATAATTTTTTATGGGGCTTAAAAATTTATAAACTGTTAGATTATGCCAAAAACAATCATATACGCTACAACTTGTTCTCAAATGCCTACTTTGATTACCAGTCATAAAACAAATTTTGAAATTTTTGTGCATCTAAACCACCCCCCATGCTTGAATGACACTATCCCTAGTGGCATACAAAATATATAACAATACGATGCACAAACACTAAAATACCATAAGAATATGGGAGAAAGGATAGATACAACCTGATCTGCTCTGAGCTTCTGAAGTTGAATTTCATCTGTTCTTTGCATTCTTTGGAAGCTCTTCTATGTACCTGATAACTTGATATACTAAGTGTTAGATTCATCCTGCATACATCAAAACAAATGCTAGCACATATGAAATGAAATACTGAATAAAGAAAAATACTGAAATGAAAAATAAACTAGTGTACATATTATACATCCCTCTGGTTGAATTCTCATGCCTTTGTGAGATGCACTATCTCACACTCACCATCCTGCAAGGAATCTGAAATAAAAGGCTTCAATCTTTGCCCATTCACCTTGAATGTACCTTGGGTCATAGGATCGAATAATGTTACTGCTCCATGGGGAAATACTTCTTTCACAATGTAAGGACCTGTCCATCTCAATCTCAATTTCCCTGGGAATAAATGCAAACGAGAATTGTATAGCCACACTTTCTGATCTGGCTTAAACACTTTCCTGACAATATGCTTATCATGAAATGCTTTCGTGCGAGCTTTGTATAATTTGGCATTCTCATACGCATCATTCCTGAGTTCCTCTAATTCTGAGAGCTGCAGTGCTCTCTCTTTGCCAGCCTGGGTGAGGTCAAAATTCAATTTCTTGATACCCCAGTACGCTCTATGCTCTAGCTCGACAGGAAGATGGCATGCTTTCCCGAATACAAGGCGATACGGGGACATGCCAATGGGAGTCTTAAATGCAGTTCTATATGCCCAAAGTGCATCATCTAAGCGCTGAGACCAATCCTTGCGGTCCGGACGAACTGTCTTTTCTAAAATTCGCTTAATCTCCCTATTGGATACTTCAACCTGTCCACTAGTCTGCGGATGATACGGAGTGGTGAATCTATGATTGACAGAATATCTCCTCAGAAGAGAAGCTATTTGTACATTCCTAAAATGCCTGCCACCATCGCTAATCATTACACGTGGCACACCAAAACGACTGAAAATGTTGTGCTTAATGAACTTAAGCACTACTCTATGATCATTGGTCTTGGTTGCCACAGCCTCGACCCATTTAGACACATAATCAACCGCCACCAGAATGTATAAATTTCTGAATGAAGGCGAAAATGGTCCCATGAAATCAATGCCCCAAACATCAAAAATCTCGACTATCAAAATCGGAAGCAAGGGCATCATATCCCTCTTGGACATGTTCCCAATCTGCTGACATCGAAGGCATCGCCTACAGAACTCATGAGCATCCCTGTGGAGTGTGGGCCAATAAAATCCTGACTGCAAAACCTTTGCAGCCGTCTTCCTACTACTAAAATGGCCTCCACAGGCTAATGAATGAGAAAAATTCAGAATGGATTGGTACTTTTCCTCCGGAACACATCTCCTAATGATCTGATCCGCACAGTATTTGAACAACTCTGGTTCATTCCAATAATAGTGCCTCACCTGAGATAGGAATCTCTCACGCTCATTCTTGTTCCAATGCTCAGGTATCTGCCTCGAAACCAGACAGTTCACAATATCTGCAAACCAGGGTAACTGCAGTGTACTGACTGACATGATCTGCTCGTCGGGGAAGGAATCACTGATCGACCTCTGATCCTACGTGGTCTCCACGATCAATCTGGACAGGTGATCTGCTACTACATTCTCGCTTCCCTTCTTATCTCGAATCTCGAGATCAAACTCTTGTAGTAGTAGAACCCAACGAATCAATCTCGGTTTGGTGTCTTTCTTATTCAACAGATATTTCAATGCAGCATGGTCAGAATAGACAACCACCTTCGAACCGAGTAAATAGGACCTAAACTTATCCAATGCAAAAACTACGGCAAGTAGTTCCTTCTATGTCGTAGTATAATTCATCTGAGCATCAGACAGAGTTCTACTCGCATAGTAGATCACATAGGGCTTCCTATCAACGCATTGTCCTAAAATAGCCCCCATAGCATAATCAGATGCATCGCACATAATCTCAAATGGGAGATTCCAATCCGGAGGTCTCAAAATGGGCGCAGTAATTAAGGCCTCTTTGAGAATCTTAAAGGCCTTCATACAATCCTCACCGAAAACAAAGGGCTGATCTTTCTCCAATAAAGTACATAGCGGTCGCGAGATTTTACTGAAATCTTTTATGAACCGCCTATAAAAACCCGCATGCCCTAAAAATGATCGAATCTGCCTCACAAAGGTGGGTGGAGTCAAACGAGAGATGGATTCCACCTTCGCTCTGTCAACCTCAATGCCTCGCTTGGACACAATGTGTCCTAGCACAATCCCCTCCTGGACCATAAAATGGCTCTTTTCCCAACTAAGGACAAGATTTGTCTCCGCACATCTACTCAGTACTCGAGTAAGTTTTTGGAGACAATCTTCAAAAGAAGAGCCGTGAACTGAAAAGTCATCCATAAAAACTTCCATCACATCATCTATCATTTCTGAGAAGATAGCAAACAT
The DNA here is from genome assembly GCF_984573655.1 of Nuphar pumila. NCBI lineage: Eukaryota > Viridiplantae > Streptophyta > Magnoliopsida > Nymphaeales > Nymphaeaceae > Nuphar > Nuphar pumila. The sequence continues at coordinate 26,060,213 of NC_143264.1, forward strand.
GCACCTCTAAAAAGTGGCCGGGGCATTGCAGAGCCCGAACGGCATACGTCTAAATGCGAAGGTGCCATAAGGACATGTAAACGTGGTCTTCTCCTGGTCGTCAGGATGGACAGCTACCGGATTGTATCCTGAATATCCATCTAGAAAGCAGTAGTAGCTCTGCCCTGCGAGTCTCTCTAAGATCTGATCAATGAATGGCAATGGGAAATGATCTTTCCTAGTTGCCACATTCAGCTTCCGATAATCGATACAGACTCGACATCCTGTAGTGGTCCTCATCAGAATTCTCTCACCCTTCTCGTTCTCAACCACAGTGAGTCCTGACTTCTTCAGTACAACCTGAATCGGACTGACCCACTGGCTATCAGAAATAGGGTAAATGATTCCGGCATCCAACCACTTCACCACCTCGTTCTTCACTACTTCCTTCATGTTGGGATTTAGCCTTCTCTGCATATCCCTAAATGGCTTGACTTCCTCATCACAATGTATTCTATGCATGCAGAATGAAGGATCAATCCCCTTCAGATCAGCAACTCCCCAGCCAATCGCTGCCTTGTGCTCTCGAAGAATAGTCAGCAATCTCTGCTCTTGCTCTTCAGTGAGCAAGGACGAGATGATCACAGACAGAGTCTCCTCATCTTCGAGGTACGCATACTTGAGTGAATCCGGTAAGGGTTTCAACTCGAGTTTCAGAGGTGACTCGATCGAGGATTTGGCGGGGGTCTCCGCAAGTGGTGGAAGAGGCTCACTGACAGCTCCCCAAGGTGGTCTCTCTGACGACACTCTAGACACATCTACACTATCTACACCGCTATTCTTCTCTATATGGTACAGATCTAAAGAATCTTCAGTAATATACAACTCGGGCTGCTCCTCCACTAACTCATGAGCAATATCTACATGAAAGCAGTCCATGTCTCCTGCTGGTCCCATCGCGGCATTGAAAATATTCAGCTTGACTTTCCTATTGCCGAATGAGAGATCCATGGCTCCGGTCCTACAATTGATGCACGCATTGGCAGTCGCCAAGAATGGTCTGCCTAAGATGATCAGAGTCTGATGCTGGCTATCCACTCCTTCCATATCAAGAATAATGAAATCAACTGGGAAATAAAAATCATCCACTTTAACTAGCACGTCCTCCAAGACACCTCTCGGTACCTTGACAGAACGATCTGCCAGCTGCACTATAATCGGAGTCGATCTCATCTCTCCTAGCCCGAAAGAATCAAAGAAATACCCGGGCAGAATGTTTACGCTTGCTCCAAGATCGAGCAATGCGCGTTCTATCCAGATGTTCCCCTATAGTACACGCAATGATCGGAGCTCCAGGGTCCTTGAGCTTTGGGGGTGTCTGATGCTGAAGTACTGAACTCACCTGCTCAGTCAGATGGACCCTGTTAGGAACTCTCTCTCTAGATTTGCGCTTCTGCGTACATAGTTCCTTCAGAAATTTGGCATATGCCGGCACCTGCTGAATCGCATCGAGCAAAGGTAGGTTGATCTGCACATGCTTGAATATGTCAAGCATGTCCTGGATCTTTGCACCTTGCTTCCCTCTATATCCAGGAGACTCTAATGCTTTGGGATAGGGTGGTGGGGGAATATACTCTGCTGGCTCCTCCTCTTTGTGAGAAGGCTCACTCCTATCCTTTTTCTGCACAGAGGATGAAGATGATGATGATGAAGATGAAGATGAAGATGGGGATGGGGATGATAATGATGGTTGAGCCGACGTAGGTGAAACAATGGTCTCTGGCTCCTCTATCCTCTCTCTACTATCTCTCTCTCTACTCTCGACATGATACTCACGTCCACTCCTCAGGGTCATAACAGATTTGTCCTGTTGCTGTGTCTCAGTATGAAACAGGCCTCCAGTCATCTGGTCCTTGCCCTTCGGGTTCATGACAGCCTGACTCGGTAATGTACCCTCAGGTCTCCTACTGATAGCCTCAGCTAACTGTCCCATTTGCGACTCTAACTTTGCAATGGACTGCGTATGTGAGCTCAATATCTGGCTACACTTATTGAAGGCGTTCTGATTAGAGGTTTTCACCTCTTGGAATGCCTGGAGAAGTCTCTCCTCAAAAGATGTCTGCGGGGCAGACTCCTACTGAATCGGGGGAGTGACTGAAGAAGAAGAAGACTGAGAATAGTTCGGTCTTTCAAATGACTGAGTAAAAGATGGCTGCCGAACTGGCTGAGAGGATGTAGGCATCTGCATGGAAGACTGTGGATTCTTCCATGAAAAATTGGGATGGTTACGCCAACCCGGATTATATGTCGATGAAAATGGGTTATTCGGCGGTCTGACGTAACCCTGAGCTGCCTGAACTTGTTCTTGAACAAATTCAGGGTACTGAGATGCCGAAGGACACTCAGTGATATCGTGTGCCGAACTGGCACAAAGAGTACACACCTGCTGTGTAGTGGATGGTCCTGAGAGAAGCTGGTCCAGCTTCTGAGCAATCATGTCTACCTTGCACTGTAGTGCAGTAGATGGACCAATCTCAAGAACACCAGCTTTCTTCTGAATACTGGGTGTGGCTCTATCCGAATGAGAGCTCGAAGCATGGTGGAGGGAATTCTCGGCCAATGTATCAAATAACCTCCATGCTTCGTCCTCGCTCTTCAGCATGAATGTCCCTCCACATGAAGAGTTGATCATCTGACGATTCTTGTCAGACAATCCATCGTAGAAGCTCTGCACCAGTTGCCATTTCGGCACCTGATGATGGGGACATTTCCTGAGGAGATCATTCATTCTCTCCCAGGTCTCATGAAAGCGCTCACCATCTAGCTCTGTAAAGCTAGTGATGGCTCTACGATATTGGTTCGTACGACCAATGGGAAAGTATTTCCGAAGAAACTCCTGTCGCAATTGATCCCAGGACTCTATTTCTACAGAATCTAAGGACTTTAGCCAATACTTGGCTTTGTCCTTCAATGAAAAAGGGAATAGAGTCAACCGCAAGGCGTCATCATCGAAATTATGTATCTTTACCGTAGAACAGATTTCGAGGAATTCATCTAAATGGCAGTAGGGATCCTCGTGACTAAGCCATAAAAGGATGGAAGCATCTGAATAATGCTGGCCTTAATCTCGTAATAAGGCGCTCCTACATCGGGTCTCCGAATGCAGGATGCCTGAACATAGTCTGTGGGAATGAAGTATTCCCGCAGAGGGCGTGGATGAACTGGAGGTGGAGGTGGAGGATCCATGTCAGCCATTGTTGTCGAACTTCGATGAGAATGTAAAATTCTCTCTGGGTTGTCAACAAATGGGTGTAATGGGGATCCTAAACCTCGTAGCCCCTGCATACACTGGTACTAAGACCAGCTGTAAGCAAACAACCTAACTCTAAATCTAAACTAACACAAGTATTAAAATGTAAATAAAACAAATAGTTGTACTAAGAAACAGATATGCTATCTAGCTATGTCAGAATGCTATAACTAAATAAAGAAATAACAAAGTAAACTATTCTAAAATACTGAAACAAATAAATACAGGAAATCACAAACTAAGTTTTTCTAAAACCCACCTGTCTAATCGCTCATTGCAGAATGATAATTAAGTGAATCCTAGAAAGAACAGTACGTGAATCCTATATTTACTAACTATGTTAATCCTGTATTCACTTACTAATCCTACTAACTAAAAAGAAAACAACTAATTAACTAACTAAAACAAAATAATAAATCAAACTCTAAGAAATAAAGTAATTAATTCGCCGTTCCCCGGCAACGGCGCCAAAATTTGGTTGATATTTTGAATTGATATTTTTAAAATAAGTATTTGCAATAAAACTTTGGAAAATCGTCAACCAAAAGTATAAAAACCGACTTTCCACAAAGTGGTAAGTACGGGTCGAATCCTCAGGGAACAGGAATTAATCAAGATATTTTTAGAAAATTTAATTTATTAATTACAAATGTCAATCTACAATTATAAAGTTAATACAACTACAATAAATCACTAAAATGAAAATAAAACAACACTAAGTCTTCTGCTCCACACCAAGGGTATTTCTGTCTTTTCGCCAATTATGCACTCTTCGCACTTGGATAATAACCCTGGAAACTAAATATGCTTTTCAACCTAAAAATGCAGAGAAATACAAAGTTAGTTTTCTAATCTAACAATGCAAACAATAACTAAAACTAATTCTAATTTTACGAAAATAATAAAACAAATGCTACTTATCAGACAATAATTAAACAAAATACTAAACTAATTCTAAAATTAACTAAATTAATTTTACTAATTTTGTATGATGATTATGCAGCTCCTAAAATGCAGAAACTACTGAAAACAGGTCTAAAATGCCGAAACTAAGGAAATTACGAAACTGCCCCTAACTAGTGCAAAATAGCTTTCTGACAGGTTATCGGAAAACCACAGTTTGACAAAGAAAACGAGGTCTGATTTTTCCGAAATTTATTTTGTTCTGCAACTGACAGATTAAACAATCTGACAGTTTTTACAGAATGAAAAATCGATATCTGGAACTCCAGATATAAGTGTTTAAAATCTGGGAAAAATCAGGATATCGAAAGTCCTGTAATTTAAAATCCAGAAAAAGCAATTTTCGCAAAATGCTTAAAATCAGACCAAATCAACTCCAAAAGAGCTGAAATCTGGTCTGCAGTCAGATAACATGCCACTAAAGTGAACAGAAAAAGAATTTTTGGAAAACACAAAATTTTTGCACAGAAAATAACGCTTGTGCGACAGGGCAAAAATCGGGTGTTTGTTTGAGTGCACTATTTACTTTATGAGTCTATTTAAACACTATAGAAAGCAAATTAAACCTAATACATTCTAAATGACACTGTATAACAGTGTATATGAAGATGAATATTATAATTACGCTAAATGCATGACGAACAAAATACGATAAGCAAATTGTGACTAAAACTACGTTGACTAACGATGCAAATGCAACTATGCTACTCAAGGGAATGCAATTCGAACTCCTAAGTTAAATAATAAATAACTACCAATAAAACAATCACGAAACACAGCTCACACTCACAAAACAAATACAATACACGCACACACACACTTCTACACTAAACTAAATCAAATAACTAAACTACTTAGCCTAAAATCAAAATAAATAACATCTAAATGACATTAAATCCACTAAAGAACAAGGATAGAGTTAGGGTTCACTCGGTTGACTCAACTAAGCTTGGCTTGAGTTAGGTTGGGAGAGATAGGCTCGGGCTAAGGTTGACTCGACTTGGACTAGGTTCGGTCTTGACTCACCATGGGTTGAACTAGGACTCGGTTTAGGATTAGGTTTTGACTTGGTTGAGTTCACTAAGACTAGGTTGGACTCGGTTTAGGGTTGATTTAGTCAACTAAGGTTAGTTTGGTTTAGATTAGGTTAGGTAGACTCGGTTGACTCGACTTGGACTAATGTTGACTCGGCTAGGCTTGACCTAACTAGTTGGATTCGGTTGATTGAGGATTGAGTTCGGTTTGGTCTATGACTTGACTTAGGCTTGGGTATTGACTAAGTTAGGTTTAACTAAAACTAAGTTGGACGTGGTGTAGGGTTAACTTAGTCAACTAAGGTCGGGTTGGTTTAGGTGGGCTCGGACTAAGGTTGACTAGACCTAGATTTGACCTTGACTTAGGCTAGTCTTGGTCTTGACTCACTTTAGGTTGGACTAAGACTTGACTAGGGTGAGGTCTTGGTCTTTGACTTAAGTTTGGGTTAGGTTTGACTAGGCTCGAGTTGGGTTAGGTAGGGATTAGGGTTTGACTCAACTAGGCTTGACCTAGGGTTTTGACTTGGGATAGGTTTGACTCGACCTAGGTTTGGTCTATGCTTTGACTTAGGGTAGGATCGGTGTTGACAAGGTTAGGTAGACTCGGTTTTGACTAGACTCAAGGGGGTTTAGACTAGGGTTTGACTCACTTAATTGGGTCGACTAAAGTAGTAACCTCTCAATTCTCCTACAATTAATTCAAAGTTACCGATTTTAATGAAGGAGGTTAGGAAAATAAAGTAATACTTATCAATGCTCAACTTGGAAATGATTTGGATTCTCCAAAAACCGCCCCCCTTAATGAGGGAGTTACTCTCTTTAATTGTATTTAAATTCTCACTTTGGAAAATGCAAAATCCAACTTAGAAACACCCCACGATTTTTGCTTTCCCAACTTGAATAAAGGCATTTATTCTTTTATGAAAATCGTGAAGCCTAAATTAGAATTTTTGTTTAATTTCCAAAACACTTTCCAAGGTGAAAGAGTAACTCCTTCTTTAATGCACATTCAAAATTCAAATCTTCCTTAAATGCCTCACACGATTTTTGAAGAACCTCCTTTTTCCAAAAGCTTTCCAAATTTCAATTACTTTAATTACCTCCCTTCTCAAAAATCGCCAACTTCTAAAAGTCCTACTTTCTAAACTAATGCACTTAAAGCTACCTAGGGAATAAAAGGACTTAAATAGAAAAACGATTTTCTAGGATTGAATGCTACCCTAATTCCCAAAACTAACTTAAATGACCCCTAAAACGGCTAAGACACTAAACCCTAATACATTGAATCTAGACACCTTCCTAACCTACCAAATTGCAATGAATGCTTTCTAAAAAAATTGAATTAGAGCTCAATTGGAGCTCTAATGGCTGCCGCCCCACCTTGGGGAAGAAGAAGACCAACAAAAATAAAATATAAACTAACAAAAATCGATTAAACTAAATAATCACTATTTTGATAAAACTAAATTACAATTTAATAAAAAGACCTTCTAATGACACAAGTGCAAACATGAACAACACTATGCTGGAATTTATTTAGAAACATAAAGAAATGAAAATTCGATTTTTATAAATTTCTTTTTCAATAAATCCAAAACACCAAAAACACAAAATGATAAAAACACTTATTTAGAACTATCCTAAAAGAATGAGATGAAATAACACAACTTTATGCTGCTGTTAACAGCAAAATAGACAAGAGATAACATGAATCACACAATGGACTCACATACATTCAACGAAATTGCAAAGATCGGCTAGAATAACTCTAGCCGATTTTTTTTTTTCAAAAATGAAAGTAAAACAAGACAAAATCAAATCCACGAATAAGATGAATCAAAATGAACTTTTATAATTGAATTTTCTGCAAAACAACTCAATACACACGCTGGATAGAAAAGAAAAAGTCGAAACAAAAATATTTTTGTAAAAACCAAGAATCGGCTAGAAATAGTCTAGCCGATTTTTGTATTTTGCTTTTCAATTAAAATCAAAATCACAACCCACAACCACACGACCAAGATGCATCAAAATGGAAAATATTTTTTATTGGTTTTTCTGTAAAACAGCACCAAGCACACTTATGACAAACTTGAAGAATCGGCTAGATGAAGATCTAGCCGATTTTCATGATTTGGTCGAAAAATCCAAAAAAATCGATTCCAATGAATCAATCAAACAAATAAACCTAATCTAACGTGCTGGCCTATGCACAAAATCTAATCTAAGGTTGAAACAAAAAGAAGAATATGAAACACACAGAAAAAATAAAATAAAATAAAATCAAACACTCAATTTCGGTTTTAGCTAAAAGAGAAGAAAGAAGAAGACCTACCTCTTGGAAGATACGACGACCGGGGGGATGAAGAAGAGCGGACCGTGGCTGGAGTTGGACGTCCTAAACAGTTCGAGGATGCTGGACTTCACAAAAAAATAGCACCTTTGCAGCTGCTACACGTTGGAGATCCACCGAAGATGGAATATGAGCCGATTCTCGATCGGAGGGTGTAGAAAGCCGGATGGAGGTAGGGCCGGCTCACCTTGTTGGTGTGTTTTGCACTCTCACACAAGGTTAGTAGTCTCCACCTCTGCTACACCTGCAAAAGTACAGAAAATTGGTGAAAATACAACAAGGAGAAAGAAAGAAATGGAGAGAAAACACAAAGGGGATCGAAATATGCTTGGAACCCAAGCATAGACCGATCTTCAATGGCCAAAACGTGGGAGGATGGAGAGGAAGGAGCTGCTGGAGTAGAATCACTGTAGGGGGCATCCAAACAAAACCAAAGACGCCTAGGGTTTGCTGGAAAAAACTATTTATACTTTTGACATTTTTCAGAAAGAGGTTTAAAAAATAAAATTTTACTAGGCGCCACTTTCTGGGGGGTTTTTTGCAAAACTTTTTAAATTGGATATGGATAGGCGTGTGGGATGGGTTTTGGGATTTCTAAGGGTTGATCCAAAGTACAAATAACCTAATTGGGTCGGATATGGATCCGATCCACTCCGAAATCCGTGCCCAAACACTGAAATAGCCATAACTCTCTCATTTTAACTTCATTTTTTTTGAAATTCGAACCATAACCCCTTACTATCAAAATACATCTAAACATGAGTTTAAAACCTTAAAGTTGTTGCAAAATGCATGAAAAACTTATTAACATGATGTGCATTTCATGCATCATCAAGAGTTTTCTTCCATTTTGAGTCTAGTTTATCCATATCAAATTTTATAAATTTCTATGGTCATTTGACTCTTCAACCATTGTATTTTCCAAAACTAATTTTATAAAAGGCATTGTCTTTTTAAAATGAAGTTAAATTGGGCATTTTAACACTTTCAAATTCAATTTTCAAATACAATTCATGTATTTCATGAATTAAAAATATCTTTTATAAAATTAGAATGCCCTAACTTCATTTTAAACCAATGTTTAGAGTTTATTTGCTTTTTATTTCAATCATTTTCAATGTATTTTCATTAAAACCTTAATTTCAAAGATAAATTCATTTTAACTTCAAGTTTGAAAATAAATTTACATGTTTAAAACCCCAATTTTGAAAATTTAAAGTTCTAAAAATATATTCTCAAAATGCTTTTGCAAAGGCCATGCATCATTTATATTTTATTTTGATTTTTTCTTGGGCTTAAAAGGCTAATTTAGATATTTTCTTCAATTTTTCAATAATTAAAGAAAATCCATAAATGCCTACATTTCTAACATGTTTGCTCATTTTGCAGGATTTTTAATCTTTTTATTTCTTTTCAATTATTGTAATTAATTCAAGGGTTGTAATAATTCCATTAATAAAAAATTTATTTTATGCTTAGTTTAGAATGAATGAGCATGTAGATTAATTTCATAATTGATTTGTTGTATTTTATTTTTCTTTAATTTTGACACATTATGGAAAACACGAATGACACACGCACCATTTACTAAAGGATAAATAAAACTAAGTAAAGTTCGTATTTACTGCCCTAGTTGGAATACAAATAATACTTAGAGTTATTATTCTTTATTAAATAAAAATTCAACCTACACTTTTAGGTTATTTTCAAAAATCATCATTTCTTTCAAAATTAATTCTCTTTTCTTCTTTTATTTGAATTAAAATAATGATTAATTCAAAATATATTTGTGGCCCTAGTCATGAATATATTAAAAATTAATTTTATTTTAGTTCTATAAAGAGATAAAATCTTTTTCCTTTTGTTTATTAGAATTTTAAATAAAGATTAATTTAAAGTATATTTGTGGCCCTAGTCATGAATATATGAAAATTATTCTTGTTTTAATTCTATAAAGTATAAAATTTTCCTTAAAATTCAAATAATTTTTCAAAAAAATAGCATATTCATCATTTAAGATAGAATTGCATCAAATTTTTTTATTCAAGTTATTTTCAAATTTTCAAGTGATTTTCGAAATGATTTTCGAAATGATTTTCAAAAACAATTCTCATTTTAAAATTCAAAGTCATTTTTGATTTCTATTTTCAAATTCAAAGTTATTTTTCAAATTCAAAACCATTTACAAATTCAAAGTATCTTCGAAATCATTCTCAAGTTCCAAGTATTTTCAAATATTTTCCAATTTACTTTTCAAAACATTTTCTCGAAAAAAAGAAAAAGTAAATCTCAATTCTTAAAATTCTATTTCAATTCCAAATATTAATCTCAATTCTCTATTCAAATTTTAATTTTTATTTCAATTTTAAATATCAATTTTAACTTTCTATTTTTGAATTTCTTTTCAATTTCAAATTTTAAATTCCAATTCTTAATTTTGAAATTCTTTTTAATTCTCAAATTTTAATTCCAAATTAAAATTTGAATTTCATTTGAATTTCCAATTCTAAATTCCAATTTCACTTCCAAATTCCAATTTCGATTTTTAGTTTTCACTTTAACTTTCAAATCCAATCATATTTTGAATTTCAGATTTTAATTCTTCGATTTCAATCCAAAGTTCAAGTTCAATTTCAATTTCCAATTTCAATTTTTCAATTTTAAAATTCCAAATTCAATTTCAAAATTCCAAATTTGATTTCTAATTTCAATTCTAAATTTAAAAATCAATTCCAACTTCGATTTTTTTCCAAATCAATTCAGATTTCAAATTTCATTTTAAATTCAATTTCAACTTTCAATTTCATTTTACAAATTTCAAACTCTAATTTCCGTTTTGAAATTCAATTCTAAATTCCATTTCAAAATCGAATTGAATTTCCAAACTCAAATTGAATTCAACTTTAAGTTTTCAATTCAAACTTCAAGTTTTCAATTCAAAATCAAATGCAACTTCAAGTTTTAAATTCGAACTCAATTTCAACTTTCCAACTCAAGTACAAATTCTTCTATTTCTTAAAGAATATTTTCAAATCCATTTCAAAATCATTCTGAAATCTTTCCAAAAGCATACATAATTTTAAGTTCAAAATCATAGTACAAGCATGATTCTATTTGCATTTTAGGACCTAGAATAATTTCTTCGACAAATTTGAGCAAGTTAAAGACATAAATTCAATCATTGGTTCAATTACCCTTGGTAAAGGCGCCAAGAACAGTTGAACCTCGTACTGATTAACGAGCTCCGTTTCCCCATTTTTTCGCATTTTTTAAAACAAAGGCGAGTAGATTTTCAAAATCTTTTCAAAAGGTCAAGTGAGACCTTGTGAGAGTTTTCTCTTTCCCTAAAAAGAAAAGAAATTTTTTGCAATGATCACAGTTTTGGCGACCGAGATGGAACTCGTCTTCATCTAATCGAATTAATGCCTTTGCTTTGTTTAAATTTTCTAAGTCATTATTCTTTAAAATGTCAGCTTCATTTTTATGCACAACTTAGGAGCCTAGACTCTGACCCAGTTGACATGATGCATATAGGCTTAAGTGTGGTTTGGTAGGACCAAATTGAGGAGATTTATTCATGTTCACCTTAGACTTAGGTCTAATACAACCCTCCTTAATCTAGGAATTGAATGCAAACAATGTATGCAAGTATGTGCTTCTTTATGATTTTCAAGATTCTATCTCTTTAGGACTTTGCATTAGAGACATCTGATTTCTTGCATGTTGATCATATTTCTAAAAATATTCTCGACCTATATTGTCCCGATCATCACGTTGCTGAGCTTTCTCCATGAACCATAGTTCGAGAAAAAGCCTCACAACTGGGCCACTTATTTGGGCTAACAACCCCCTGCCATGTACTAAGGGCCCTAGTCCAAAGTACATCGACAAACACTCAAGGATGTTGGAAAACCATTACCTTAGAACCGAAGATATTTCTATGCCATGTACTTCGAGCTTTGGCTTGAGTATATTGGCATATCTTGATTGAATTCAGATGATCTAAACCTTAGAGTTAGGATCAGGGTCCTATCACTATTTCAAAACTTGTGTATTTAGAGTCAGCCTTTTAGAGAATGCTGTTTGCATATCCTTGTTTGTACAACTTTGATTCTGCGATACTTGCATATTTCTTATATTTTCTTACCTCTTTCAGAATAATTTTTCTCAAACCCTGGGTGTTTCTTTCAAAATTTCTCTTTTTTTTCAAAACCCAGGTGTATGTTTCTAATGTCTTCACTTCTTTAGATCAGTTTTCTCAAAAACTCTGGAAGTCTTTTCTAAAATCTCCTTCATTTTCCAAAACTCTAGGTGTATGCCTTTTTTTTTCCTTTCTGGATCTCAATTTTCTTTAAATTTTACCTTCTATTTTCTTTAAAAGTCCTGCATTTATCATCATTCTGATCCTTATTATTTTCTTCTTTAGTATCATTCAAATGACATCCAATTTATGACTTGACACCATCTTTCCCAAAGACCATATCTCACATGAGATAAGACAGGGATTTCCTGATCATCGGTCATTCACACCTATCCTTTCTTCCCTCGTTGGTATTATTCTTGGTTCGCCAACTTCTTCCGTATGTTTTTGGACCACTTGGACGACTGTGGATTGGAGCTTACATTGGCGGTTGGCAAGCATACCATCAATGAAAATCTTATTCAAGCCTTCGCAGAACGATGAAATCCTCGTACCTGCACATTTTGGTTTCCATGGAGAGAAATGATTTTGCTCATGGACGAGTTCAATGATGTTATGGGACTATCAAAATCAGCTGGTCAGCCTGCGGATCCCATATAGTAGCAATTTCTGATTAATGTCAAAGGATTGAATGTCCGTGATGCTTTAGCCAAAGCAACTAGATGTAGATCTTGGCCACTCATTGAGATAGATGGAAGTCAGTTTGTTAACTTATTCAAGATTTATCGTCAGTATGGGACATATGAAAAAGTCAACACCCTATCAGGGGCAGCAAAAGAAAGAATTCAGCGCGCCATGGTCCTATGCACATTATGGTTAGCTTTCTTTCAAGATGGCCAAAACTTTGTTGATATCCGAGTTATCCAACTCCTACGAAGATGGGGGAGTCAACAGACCCATCGTCTCTCAATTTCTATGGTCGCCCTAGCTTTCCTCTACCGTAGTCTGACTCGTTTCACCCTTGGAGAAACTATTTTGGTAGAAGGGTGCATATATGCTCTGCAGTCATGGTTCTTGTGACATGTGCCATCCAAGGCCAATTCTTTTAGATTCATTGATAAAATACCACAGTCAACCGCCCAATATCGATCTCTGATCGAAAGCTTACATCAAGATGAGACCGTTTGGGACTTCTTCAACCGACATGAAGCACTTTCTTGTTACACTTATGCACGTTGCAAGTGCTATAGACTACTTGGTCCATTCTTTTGTGTTGATTACTAGCCTAAAAGGTGCATCATACAGTTCTCGTAGTGACAGACTCATGTCAACACTTGTTTTTTGACAAAGATTATGTCAGAATTTGATTTACGGTCAAATCAGTGGTCCAACGCATACCATGCAGCCAAATACACTTGGGACTCTTTTGTTACTCTTTTCGTATAAAATTTCACAAACTATACCCTGAATCCATGTATTAATCGGACCTTCGGGTCCGAACCTTGGTCTTCTTATTTATCATCGTAACCGGACCCTATAGGGTTTGGTATGGGTCGGGTCCAGGTAAACCCAACCCGTTGACATCCCTAATTCATATCAAAAGTTTTCCTTAAAATAACTTTTATCTCGCTTTATTCTTCTTTAACAATTTATTATTTGCTTTGAAAAGTTATATCGTATCTTAATCCTAAATATTATATAAAAAAAAGTAAAGGTAATAGATGTCAAAAATTAGTTGCTTCATAGCTTTTTTAAAATGGACATCTTTGCCATTTTTTATGATAATGTCATTAGAAATTTGTTTACCCTTTTTATATAGTTTTTCAAAAAAATGTCTTTATTTTTATTTATATGACATCTTATAATTTTTAAAAAACTCTCCAGTATCATACATAACTCTCTCTTTCCTAAAATATATTCATAAATTACTCTTCTCTCATTTCTCACCGACAATAAAAAAAATTATGCATCTAGTTGGCCAGCTCCATGCATAACATTCAAAACAAAATGTGCTGGAAATGCATATATTTTTCTCTATGTTTGCTCACGTTATTTATCATGAAAATTTAATATAATCTGGTCTGTCTATAAGGATGGGTCATTATGTTTCATTTTTAAATATATATTAAGCCATATAAAAGGGTATTTTTTCCTATAATTATTTATCATAAAAATAAGTTATAATGTGTTTTAAACATATACATATTTATATGTTTTTATTTATTTATTTATCATAAAAAATTAATATAAACATGATTTATCTAAGCCCGACCATATGGACGGGCAGTTAAATATCTAATCATAATAAAGATGAGATGGGATCCGCCCCTTTGGATGTTGTTGATCTCAAGATGAATGACATCCAAAACCTGTACGATGGGATGCCATGGGTCCCAGTCTTTTTTTTTCATGTCGTTTGTATTTTGGATGGACAGCATCTAAATGACTTAAAATGAACGGCTCATAATGAGCATGTTCATTGTTTTGATGGGTGTCGTTCATTTTTAAGATTAAGAATACTTTTCATTCTGTGGATATGCCATGATCATATCAAGTACTTTTCTGGAATCATTACAACTAACCATGAAAAGAGATATGATAGGATTACTCCTTTCAGAAGCAGGGAGCCTTAGCAGCTCCATGAAAGGACACTGTGATAAGAGTACCAACATGATTGAGTGAGGCCTTCAACATCATACAACCTCAGAATGCGGTAATAATGATGGACATGAAAATTGGCTTATTATTGCGGCTAACTACAAGGCACAATTTTGGTATAAAAAAATACATAAATATACAAATAGGGCATTGTGCAATCTGAGGCTAAATGATTAACTAATCCAAACCCTGCCAAGCATCTTAAGTAAGAGAACATAATGACTTAGTTAAATAAGTCCATACTGAAGTTTGATTCACTCTGGTTTACTTAAGAAAACAATTTTGAATCTTGGATGCCAATGGCCAAAACTGAATTTTTGTTTTGTTAAATTGGGACTACAATATAAAAAACTAAACATATAAGGCAATTTGCTCATTTTTTAATTTTCTTTTTTGCTGGATAATTACAAGAATATCCTTGATATGATAGTTGAATTAATTCATTTAACAGTGCCTCTCAAGCTGCTTCACCGTTGATTCATACTTTAAGGTGGTGTTTGGATGATACCCAAAGCTTGGTTTATCGGGCAATGGGGGCCTCACTCTCCACCACCTCTGCAACACCTTCCTATGTCGATGTCCGGACATTTTTGGCTGGTGTCTGTCCACAAAATGGTTGGATAGTGCCAACTGACCAGCGTGATACCACCCCAACCATTTTAATTGGTCATGAGCAGAATTTTTTCTCTTAAAAAAAAAACTAATGTCCATTTATTTTTTGGCCAACCACCAGCCAGAAAATGGCCAGACTGGTACTAGGTGTCCTCATTTTACACCCTTTTTTTTTATAGTTTTTTTTCACTTTTCAGCCAACCTCCTACCAGAAAATGGAAGGACTGGAACCCACCATGCTGCAAGGTACCAATTCAGCCATTTTTTGTCAATGGCTGGTGTGGATTCCCAAATTTTTAAAACCAAAAAGAGAGTTTTATCTGAAACAAGAGTTTTAGATCAAAAACTAAATCCGAATATTAGAAACAAGTGATGTGGGGTCCATTTTTTAAGTTATGCACCTTTTCTCTTCAGCTGCACCAAGAACACAAAATCTTCAATGTCAGGCTTTTAACTTGCAAGTAGTCATACTTTATATACGGGTCCTAAAAAAAGGTGAAGTTGATGCTAAAAAAAATACTATAAATATGATATTCATTGAAAAAATTATACTTTATAATAAAATACAACAACAACAACAACAACTGCGCCTTCATCTCAAAACAATTGGGGTCGACGATATGAACCCAAAAAGAAAATCATTCTGGGTCCTCCACATGAATCCTTCTCCTCCAATCATTTCTATCCAATGCCATGTCCTCGGTGAGGTTCAAAGCCTTCATATCCTTTCCTATCATCTCCATCCAAGTCTTCTTAGGCCTACCCCGACCTCTTTTAACTAATATATATATTTTTATAATAAAATAAATATAATAAAAAGTGTAAAATAATTGAATATCACCTCTGGCTTAGGCAGTCTTTTTCTATGATGATGACGAGCGCACGGAGACTTTGGTAGCATTTTGGCTATAAGGAGACTCTAAAAGAATAACTAAGATAGGAGAGTAGAGTGAGGGTGCTACCTTCTAGGAAGCTTAGGTTGGATGGTAAGTGTAGCAAAGTTTCTTTACTTAGGTTCTAGATACTGAACTAGGGAAAGTGGGTCCCTATTTATGGATTTTGAGACGGGTATGAATCCTAAACCTATGGATATGAGATTTAAAGTTTCATATTTGACTTATGATGACATGCCATTACCCTATTGGTTTGAGGTTTGAAGGTCTCCTTTTGATTTATCATGTAAGATTGCACAAAAGATGGTTGAAAAGGTTTTTAAGTGATAGAGACTTCTTGAAAAGACAAAGGCAAAGACAAAAATTTTGACCAAGATATCAAAATATGATAGAAACATTTTTGAATGTGATAAACACATTTGCTCCAAACTTGCTTGGAGTTAAATATGGTTATGTACTTGTCAAATGAGTATCAGATCTCTCCATCAATTTATGAGACAACCTATGGACCTAATGTCTATTTATCTAAAAGATCATCCTAAGATAAGACTATGTAGGATTTCACTAATAGGATATAGAACAATTGAGTTTATAAGAACTATGTCAACTGCAAGAAAACTTATTAGTAACATGCAAAAAAATGCATGACATGACATGCTAATGCATTATGAAGTGCTCTGATTTGACCCATTTTTATCAAGGTCATCATGAAGCAAGTTCTTCAAATAAATTTTTTGACTTATGAAAGATCAACTTTTTGATAAAATAATGTAAAAGATACTTGACCTTAACTTGGTTGAAGTCAATATTATCATCTTTGATAAACAATGATTATGTTGACAAAATTCTATTCCAAATGTTCCTCACTCCTTGGCTTAATGATCAGTCATTCAAGACAGAATGGTTTTGCTGACGATCAACCATCGATCTCAAGACAAAGCGAAAGGGTCTTGCTAACGATCAAGTTGGATAAATAGTCATTCAAGGTGGAAAGTCGTGCTGATGACCAACCATCAGTATCAAGATGAAACAAGCAAGTGAAATGCAGTAAGAGAAAGACATATTTTTAAAAATTAACTCAAAATGATACTTTTTACAAAAGTTATGACAATGATCCACATATTACGAAGAACTCAATTTGGATAAATCAACAAAGATTGCAATTTTTTTTTTAAATAATTCTTCCTACATAATCAACTTGTAGACCTTTATAGGACAAATGAGACAACCTTAATTATTAGATGCAATATGAATGCTATTGATGAGACAATCAAATAACAATATTAAAGAACTTCATGACAAATAAATAGTATGACCAAGATGACATTTATAACTATCAAGAGTATATGACATAATGCTAAGTGTCATGGTATGACTTATGAAATACAATGTTAATGGTCATAAACATGATAAGAGTGAGTACAAAATGAGTGTGTGCAACTTACATTATTCAACATCAATTTAATTCTTTGCCAATGTTGATCTAACTTCACTTTCTAGTTTTTGCCACTAATTAAAGTCATCAAAAAATAACAAGTTCACTCTTTTTCACTAGACTAAATCTTTTTTTTAACCTTTAAATTTTAAAGTAACTGGTTATACAAGTGCATGAATTCATGTTTCAATAGCTGCCAATTTAATTTTACAAATTTTGAGATTTTAGAAACTTTCAAATGAGCAAGACTCTTTGGCCATTTAGGCCTAAAAATGAGAGCTCCAAGTATATAAAAGCCTAGGATTTTTCATTCTAATGCACTTTGACCTTCTCATTACAAAGTTTGCATCAAACTTATACATATTGAATATTTTCAAGGGATCAACCATTTTTCAAAGACTTTGAATGAAACAAATAGGACATAGGTTATTGAACTATGAAAAACAAAGTGAATGGTAATGACGATGATAAGAGATAAAAAAGAGTAACAACACTACAAGAAGAATGCTAGTTAGCGACAGAACTTTTGCGACAAATTTTTTTTCGTCGCAAAGTTGCGACGGATTAGCGAGAGAAGACAAGTCGTCACTAACTTGCGAAATTTTTACGAAAATAGTGACGGAAATATTTTCATCGCTCAGTCATGACAGATAAACGACAAAAGTTTTTGTCACAAAACCAGTCACCATTAGCGACAGATTTAGCGATGGAAGTTTTCCTGTCGCTACTTAGCGACAGAGTGGGCAACAAAAATATTTCGTCGCTAAATGCCGATGCTACTTAGCTACGGAGTAGCAACGGAATATTTCTGTCGCCCATCCGTCGCTAAATGTTGATGTAAAACCCCCCTAGGGCACGAAATCAATTTTTTTTTACTCTCACCCGCGCCACACTCTCTCTCTCTCTCTCTCTCTCCCCCACACCATGCTGATTTCCGTCCGCTCTCCGGCAACCAACACCTCCCTCTCTCCGGCTACCAACGACTACCCCATCCCTCTCTCCGGCAGAGTGTCGCCCCTCCTGCCTCATTTTTTTTTGGCAGGGGGGCGCCCCTCATGCCTCATTTTTGTTTTTGGCAGGGGGGCACCTGCCTCCTTTTTTTTTTTGGTAGGGGGGTCGTCCCCCTGGTTTTCTAGCAGGGGGTTGCTCCTGACCTCTTTTTTTTTTTCGGTAGGGGGAGGGAGGTGACCCTCTGCCTCATTTTTTTTCCGACAGGGGGTCGCCTCCTTGCCTCATTTTTTTATTCGGGCAGGGGGTCGCCTCTCCTGCCTCTTTTTTTTTTTTCGGTAGGAGGGGCGACGGGCCGGGGGGCGCTGTGAACACCCAAATTTTTTTAAAGTTATGTAAAAATGACCTTTTTGCCTCTGATTCCATTTTCTGAGAAAATCAAAGCTAATCTTCCGTTGTTCTTCGGATTTTCTGGATCAAATTCCATTCAAACTCGATTTTGGAGCCGAACTCGATGTTTAAAGTCCAAATCTGAGCCTCGTTGTTCAAATTACAAATTGAAATTATAAAATACCAAAAACATTTTCTAAATAACTCAAGCAGCTCATTCAGCACCCATTTGGATCCACTATTTTATATTTTCTCGATTCGAGGTCCAAACCTCGAATATCACCTCGAATTCCAGGTCCAAATCTATTTTTTGAAGAATTTTTCAGAGAAATAGCTTTTTATTCTGAGAAAAACTCTCATTTGTAAATATTTTGCAAAAATGCAAAAAAAATCAGTTTTAAATCTTTATTTTCCTCATAAATCTTAGAGTCTATTCTAAAAATACAAAAAATTGAAAAAATAACACAAAAAACCAAAAAAATTAGAAACAACTACAAGAAAATCAAATGATTTTAAAGTTTTTTTTTTTAAATTTCTTTAAAGGGGAGCCCCTCTTTGTAAAATCTTGAAAATCCAAGGAGCTCCTTTGTAAAAGCTTGTTTTAGGGTTTGAAAACCCTTCGTAAGCGAGGAAGGGGTGAAAGAAAAGCTGCCCCTTCACTCTCGTCTCTCTCTCCCTCTCTCCCCTTCTCGGCTTCCATTCACAAACCGCCGCACACCTCCTTCTCCTAAAACCATCCATCTTCGAACCCCCTTCCATCGCCCTTCATCACCAACCGTCTTCTACCCCTGCCAGAACCTTCATCTCTCCCTTTTTAAGAGGAGTCACGCAGGGGGAAGGGGGAGATCGAGGGGGAGCGCCATCCACCACAATCCCCTCTTGCAATATCGTTCATCTTTCGCCAACTTCTCCTCGTGCAACACTTTTTCCATCGAGCGACCCCCTCTTTTCATCTGGATCCCCCCCTTAATAGTGGAAACAGACCCCTCTAAAGAAGAAAAGAGAGGCTTCCCTTCTCTCCATCCCTCGAAATCCCCTGCAAATAAGGCCACAAAACATTCTTCTGCAATAGTATACAAAAGGAAAACTCAGATTTTCCCTGCAAAGAAAAACCATAGAGTATTCTTCTGCAATAGCATACAAAAGGTAAATTCCTTTCTTCTCCTGCAACACCAAATAGTTAGAAGGAGGTCGATTTTTTTTCTGTAGCCACAGGTGAGTAGCTACCATCTCCTTCTCTTTTTTTTTTTCTCTGGATTTTCCTATAATTTCTTTCCTTTCCTTTTCGCTTGGCCCCCACTGATGCACCAATGGCAACCTCAACCCGTCCCTGTGCTACAACAAGGGAATATTAGATTCCTACATCTCTTTTCTGCATTTTCATTTATTTGTTCTACTATTTTTGCTTTGATGTATTCGATTTTCACTCCCTCTTGTTTGCTTTCCTGTATCTTTTTTTTTTACGTTTTCAGTTTGATTGACCATTGTAAATGAGTTTTCATTCTCGTTATCAATTTCCCATGTCAATGATGGTTTTCAAATTGTATTCAATTTCCTGTTAATGCCATTCGATTCATCTTTGTTTTGTTTGTTTGTTTCCCAAACGTTTCTCATCCATTTAGCAGTATGATGCATAGCCTTGGATTTCAAACTCGTGATGTCACTTCAGCTTGGTGACTTTCATGAATTGCCACTGTCAGAAGAGTGGCACCCTTGTGGGCTTAGTACCTAAATCTTAAATCCAAATTCAGATAAAAACTCATATCTCGATTCTTGATTTTTTATTCTGGGGCTTGGACTCAGAACCAGAACTAGACCCCTGTCCACAGTATAATTTTAACGCTTAACAATACCTATCCTCTTGGGAAACTAGAATCAACACAATATGGATCAGTAGCCTATAACCAAACAAGCCAAAGGTATAATCCAACAAGTAGGAAACCCGTACAAGATAAGTGTAAATTCAAGTTTTGAGTCCATGTGAACTTCAATAAGAAAAATACTAAAACTTTTATTATTCATTTTCTTTACAACAAGTGGGTAGACTCCCCAACTCACACCTCAATCATTCAATTGAAGAATGTTAGGTGAAAATACAGTCTGCTGAGATTTCAAACCCTCCATCATGTGCTTCCATATGCTTCCATTTGTTAAAAGATTCAAGTTGGGGTAAAAATATACAATATGTTATGTTGTAAGAACAGGTGGCAATATCACTGATCTCCTGCCCTTGACATGAGCTGTGGTGTCAGGGAAGGTCCTCCCATCATCCTCTACACTACCATCCCTTGGCCATTTTCGTCAAAGTGTGCCATGCCTTGCATATTAATACACCAGTCTTAGCCCAAATTCATGTTTAAGAGATACACGCAATGTCATAACCCATTCATTTTCCTTCTCTCAAGAAATATTGAGTTTATAGGTATATTCCTTATGCTATTAAGGTGTTATGCTAGTTATTAGCCTGGTTGCTTTTATGCAACTAGCCCCATCTGGCTTCAACATTTCACACGTTTCGGCTGCCATGAGTGACTGAAAGTCTGCAGATATTTGAAATTCATTATGTCTGTAACCATCATTGCTTATCCTTTGGGCAAAAGATGTGCTTGAGTTTGATGAAGAGTTGAGTTTTGCTTCTACCATTACTTGATATTATTTCTATATCGTGCTCATCCACGTTGGAATTCTAGATCGGCACAGTGTCAGTTCATTAGTGGCTTCCAGGAATGACGTTACCATGTGGTTGTAGCTCATTCTGCTCTGGTTCCATCAAATGAAGCCACATTATTGGTTTTTCACCATCTGGGTACCTGAAGAAATGAGCTAATTCATGTTTTATTATCGTTAGATGGGTATTCATTCGTACACAGTAGCAATCTCTTGCCACCTTGCACATTCACTCACGCTTGTGTATTCACTACATAGGTCATTACCATGCCTATATGATCCCCTGTCACCACAAACATTCCATAATGTGTGTTGTCCATCATTCAATATCATATGTTATCCTAAAAACCCCACTACCTGAGGTCACTCAAGAAGAGTACTGACATTTGTTATGGGTTTTTCAGCAAAATTCATCAGGTATGTGACAATCAGGTCGTGAGTAAACATTATACAATCCTCTTACCATTAACTATTTTGATAAATTCATTTTTCTCAGGACTCACTGTATTAATAGCCTGCTGTTTAGCTATATTTCAGACTTGATGATGTTCATAAAATTTAAAATGATATCAGTCATAACCTTTTCTGTTAGCAACCTCAATATTATATCCCTGCACCAAGCATCCTGGTTTTCATTGCATCACATGATATATGCCTGCAGTCTGAGACACATTTTCATGGGCTCACATCCCAGTTTGCCCCTACATTTTAATTTACATTTTCAGCAAAAGTTTCTATTTCTCTTTAATGGAGCATCTAAGTACTCTCTGCAAGACATACAAGTATATTCCAGTTGCAACATAAATTCACTGATTTTTTTTTTAATTTGCATACATATTTGCTTGTGATTAGTTTATGTCTAAGTAAATGCTGATTCAGCATCATAACACCTATTTCAACATTTTATTATCTTACATATACATCCACTATCATTCTTGCATGAGCATTTTCATAAATCCAATAGGTATATTCCTTTATCAATATAATATGTTGAAATTTTCATTCTAATGTAGAACATATGCATATACCTTTTACTTCGTGCTAACTTACATTTTGTAGGAATTAGGCTATTCTTTCTTCTTGAATTAAGAATGTGAATCTCAATTTCATTCAAATACTGGTAAATAGCCATATATTAATGCAAACCTTACATTTCCAGTTCTAGATTAGAATGAGCCTTGTAAATATCATAAATTACTTATTTTCATGCTTTTTGCCTTTATTTCTCAAAATCTCACAATGGTGAATCACGAATGGCACGCACACCATTTCGTAAGAGGTAATTAATCCTAAGTTGATGATTTACATCAATGGCCATAGTCAGGATGTAAACAAAACTTAGGATTTTTATCTTTTATCAAATAACACTGGATCCACACTAGATCCTTTTAAAAAATCATCATATTTTCTTTAAATATTTTCCTCTTTTATCAGAATTTAATCTAAAATTAATTCAATATATATACCAATGACCATAGTCAGGGTATATTAAGAGTTAATTTCATTTTAAATTCTATAAAAGCACAAAAAAATATATTTTATTCTTCACTTGAATATTATGTGGTTATTATATAATATATTCAATGACCATATTCAGGGATATACTATATCTTCAACCTCATTCTTAATTCATTTAAAGAATGAAATAGCCTTTCAAAATCCAATTTCAAATTCTTTAAATTCATTCATCATTTAGGATAGAATGGCATCATATTTTCAAAATTCTTAAAAAAAAAACCCAAGTGATTTTGAACATCTTTCTTTAAATTTCTATTTCAAAATCCAATTCTATCTCAATTTCAAAGTCCAATTTGACTTTGGAATTTCAAAATCATTTTATATTCAAAATTCCAATTCAATTCAAAATTCAAAATTTCAAAGTTCAATTTAACTTTGAAGTTTCTGATTCATTCTCAAAATCAAAATCAAGTTTATCTTCTTATCTTCAAATCACAATTTGAGATTGATTCTGGATCTCAAAACTTGACCCCTCTTAAAATTTAAATTCAATTTGGGTTTTCAAAACCCAAATCCATCTTCAAAAGTCCCATTTGGACTTTCAAAATCCAAATCCAAAGTTAGATCAATTTGGATCAAGATTTCTCCACTTTTTTGGATCTCAGACTCCAGATCCAAATTTCATCTTGGCTATCAAACCTTGGACTCAATTCCATCTAAGATTCAGAATCCAACTTCACCTTGGATCTTAGACTTCAGATCCAAATTTCATTTAGGATCCAGAACCCAATTCTACTTTGGATATCAGATTTCAGATCCAAAATCCATTTTTTAGGATCCAGAATCCAATTCCATCTTGGGTCTCGGACTTCAGATCCAAAATTCCATTTAGGATCTAGAATACAATTTCATCTCGGATCTGAGACTTCAGATCCAAATTCCATCATTGGATCTCAGATTTCAGATCCAGTTTCCATTTAGGATTCTAAACCCATAATTCAATTTTGAATCTCAACTCTATTTAGAATCCAGACTTTGGATTCAAATTCCCTCTTGAATTCCAGATTTCAAATCTACTTCTATTCTCAATTCCGATTCTTAAATCTAATTTCATCTCTCAATTCTATTTAGATTTCTTTGATTTCAAGCTTTACAAATGAAATTCAATTTATATTCCAAATTCCATCTCTATCCTGATTCAAAATCCTAAATCAAAGTCCATTTACGACTTTGAATTTTCCTTTCTTCTCCATTCATTTCAACTTCAAAACCATTCCTTTCGGAGTTCAGATTTATTTTTCCCAAAGCTCTGATTATTCTAAAACTTTGAACTTTAAAATCTTAAGTTCTAAGTTAGAAGCTATTTCTTCATTCTATTATTCATCTCAGAAACACTTGGAGATTTCCAAAATCACTTTTCAAAAGGAGCATACATCCTTGCATTGCACAAGCATGATTCTTTGTGCATTTAGATTTAGGATAAATTCTTAGATAATTTATTAGCAAAGCAAAAGGCATGAATTCGACCCTTGGTTCGATTACCCCTGGTAAAGGCGCCAGGAACGGTCGAATCTCGTACCGACGAGTGAATCCCGTCTCCCAGTTTTCCTGCAAATATTTCAAAACGGAGGTGAGTTATTTTCTTAAATATTTTCAAAAATTAAGGTCAAGTGAGACCCCGCAAAAGAGTTCCTCTTTCTCTTCTCTCTTTCTTTCTGTCTTTTATTTTCTCCCTTCAAAAAGGAGGAAATAGAGATTGGAAAGAAAAAGAGAAGGAAGAGAGAGAATATTACGAGAGGAAAATTTTTTGCGATGATCACAGGCGCCCGACGATCGCCGGGTTCCTGAACCATGGCATCACCCCGTGCCTGCCGCTCTGGGGGACAATCATTGCCTTCGAAGACCTTGTGCCGCTATCGTACATTGTTGGCCTACTGAACTTGAAAACCTATTGGGCCGAACAAAGAGGTGGTTCATGCCTGGGAGGCGTTCCACCTCGCCAGAATCCCATTCGACTTCGATATTTATTTTAAATATTTTTCTTTCAGCAGAGGGTGACTTTATTTTAATGCAGTGTCTCTTGCAGATTTCCCAATGGGTCCCGCTTATGTCCCACCACCCGTGGTAAGTAAGTGACAAAAATAATGCAAATCGGGTAAATAATCATAGTGAGTAAGTGATGCAAGCACATCACATGTTATTTAATTTATTGGATGCAACACTTTACTGTTTACACACTCACTTAATTGTTGATATCTAGGACTGCTTTATTGGAGTTTGGAGATCATGCTGAGCATGATTTTAATATATGAGAATAAAAGTGTCCTTATTTTTGGAGTATGGATTCTATGCTAGGCATGGTAGTAGTTAGCGAGATATTAAAGTGTGTTTGCTGCAGATACATGTTTGACATTTTTTTGATATGAATATTTTTGATGTATTGCAATGTTTGATGTGATTGTATTCATGCTTGTATGTAGTTACTTTCAATTTGATTATGACTTACATGTGAAATTGTTAATGAAAGCATGCTTCAAATGAATGTATCGTGTTATGAATAGTTTGCACATGAAAATATTAAGTTATCAATGCATGCATCATAATTCTTGTGATTGTATGACATCATATATTGCATGATAAATTTGATGTTTTTTTCATCATAACATTCTGATGATTCTCTTTTAACTGGTTAGGATACTATTTGTAACATCATACAATAAAATGATTGTAAATCGTGAATGTATGTACTTTAGGATAGTTGACAATGAGTTATCGCATAAATATATGAATGGTGTTGAAAGTTTTATTGAATTTGCAACGGCAAGTGTTAGTACAGTGGATCCTATAGGGCGGATTAGGTGTCCCTGCAATATTTGTAAGAACAATCAATTTGTAGAACCTCATGGCGTTAGACATCACCTATACATGAAGGGTTTTGTGAGCGATTATCAGACTTAGATATTTCATGGAAAAGAATTTAGAAATAATTTTGATGCACGGGTGAATGTGGTGAACGATAATCCATATATGAATTTGATATTTGATGTCACAGGCACATAATTGGGTTCTGCTATGGGTCCTAGTGATGTAACAACTGTAGTAGAAGAAGAATCACCAAACGATGCAGTTAGTAGATTTTATGATTTACTTAGAGATGCTGATGAGCCACTTTGGAACGGTTGCGAGAGTCACACTATCTTGTTTGCAGTTCTTCAACTAATGAATTTAAAGTCCGAGTATAATTTGAGTCAATCATGTTTTGACCGTTTGTGCATGATTGTGAAGAGTATGTTGCCCAAAAATGAGAAATTGCCATAAAATTTCTATTGTGCGAAGGTTATGTTCAACGCTCTAGGTATGAGGTATAAAAAGATAGATGCTTGTCCAAATCACTGCATGTTGTATTTCAAGGACCAGGAAAACAACATATCATGCCTGTCATGTGAGCATCCTCGGTTCAAGCCAAAGACAAGAGGCAATGGTAGCACAAGATCAAAAAAAGTTTCATACAAGTTGCTATGCTACTTTCTTATCACTCCTAGATTGCAACGGTTGTATATGTCTTCAAGGACAACTAAACACATGAGATGACATGCAAATAAAGTTCAACATGATGAAGACAAGATCACACATCTTGTTGACGCGAAAGCTTGGAAACACTTTGATCATACTCATCAGAACTTCACAATGGAAGTGAGAAATGTTAGACTCAGTCTATGTACTGTTGAATTTAATCCATTTGGGGGTAGATCAACTCCATACTCATGTTGGCTAATATTTGTAACTCCATACAACCTTCCACCAAGCTTGTGTATGAAGCCTCCAAATCTTTTCTTGTCTCTATTGATTCCTGGTCTGATCTCACCTAGCTAAAATCTTGATGTATATTTAAGACTATTGATTGATGAACTAAAAGTACTGTGGGACGGTGTTACCATATATGATGCCCACAAAAAGCAAAATTTCAATATGAAGGCCGTTGTTCTATGGACAATCAGTGACTTCCCTGCATATGGTATGTTATCTGGTTGGAGCACACATGGGAGGTTGGCATGTCCGTACTGCATGGAGGATACAAAAACTTTTAGATTGACGCATGGAAGGAAGCCTTGCTGGTTTGAGTGTCATCATCGATTTCTACCCAGCGACCATCCGTTCCAATGACAAAATAATGCGTTTCGAGCAGGCACAACTGAAATAGAAGGTCCACCCACAAGATTGTCTGGCATAGAGATTTTAAAAAGATTGTGATACTTTCTAGATGTATTAACAGATGCTCGTAGTTCGACGCCCTTCCATGGATTTGGGAAGGATCATAATTGGACAAAGAAATCTATTTTTTGAGAACTACCATATTGGTCAACCCTATTGATACAACATAATTTGGATATGATGCATGTGGAGAAAAATGTGTTTGATAATGTGTTCAATATAGTAATGAATGTTAAAGGAAAAACAAAGGATAATTCAAAGGCCCATATAGATTTAAAAGTAATATGTAAAAGACCAAAATTGGAACTCAAAGAGTATAATGGCAAAGTACTGAAACCAAAGGAAGGTACATGCTTGAACCTTATCAAATAAAGCAGGTATGTCAATGGTTGAGACAATTGAGATTTCCAGATGGATATGTCTCTAACATTGCTTGGGCTGTGAAGATTGACAATGAACAATTATATAGGTTGAAGATCCATGATTGTCATATCTTTATGCAATGATTGATACCCCTAGCATTCCATGATATGTTAGACAAACCTATATAGGGGGTATTGTTTGAGTTGAGTGAATTTTTTAGAACATTGTGCGCATCGAAAGTCGTAGTATCTGATGTAAAGAATCTCGATGACTCTGTCATCACTACTGTTTGTCTGCTAGAAAAGATTTTTTTGTCAACATTTTTTGATGTTATGGAACATTTGATCATACATTTGCCATATGAACTAAGGGTTGGTGGTCCTCTGCAATATCGGTGGATGTACTCATTTGAAAGATATATGTTTTCTTATATTTGTCTCTTCAATGACAAATATTTCAAATTTGAAATATATATTTTTGATAGATGCATGTTTGACCTCAAAAAAAAGGTTCGTAATAAAGCAAGAGTAGAAGACTCTATTTGTGAGGTGTACACTTTAGAAGAGATTTCAAATTTCTCATCTATGTACTTTGAACCTCACATTCTAACATGTTACACATGCCCGTCTCGTAACGATGATGGAGAACAAGTAACTGTAGTTGACAAACTGTCGATATTTCAACTACTTAGGCATGCATTTGGTAGTTGTCGATCAAGACTCTTTGCAGATTGAGAGCAAGACACAACACACATCTATATTCTTTTTAATTGCTCAGCGATTGACCCATACATCGAGTAAGTATATGTAGACACAATACAATTCTAAATGCTTTTATATTTTATATGTGCATATATGGTTCGATAATATAAGTATTTGTGGTTTACAGACGATTTGATCTGGAGTTGCGAAGAGAAGTTTCACATCTCACTGATGTAGAAGTACAAAAAGAACATGAAACTAAGTTTGTGGAGTGGTTGAAAGAGTTGGTAAGGACACTCACATAAATTATGTATTTGTAAACAACACTAAGTTACTTAATTGGTCGTGATCATAATCATTGTTTATGTTTGTGTGTAGGTCTGCCATGGTGATGTTAAAGATCAAGAAATATGTGATTTACAAAATGGTCTGACCAAAGTTGTGCAATGTTACAACGGGTACATCATAAATGATTATCGATTCCATACAAAAGATTACGGTATAAACAAATCAATGATGAATAGTGGCGTGTGTGTCAAGGTTAGCAGCTACGGTGAAAATGAACATGATTACTATGGTGTTATAGAAGAAATAATGGAGTTGACTTAGGCATAAATAATAGGGTAACTTTAAATGTCCTTGGTTTAATCCAACTGCAACAAGAGTCGACAAAGCCTCCAACATTATAGAGGTGAATCGTAAATCAAGGTTTGGAACATATGAACCATTCATATTAGCCTCGCAAGCTCAACAAGTTTATTATACTTCATATCTGAGTACAAAAAGTCAGATAGAAATGAATGGTAGGCAATTTTCAAGGTGAAGTCCAAACTATACCCTGAGTATGATCAGTTACAGGAAGACAAGTTAACTGAAGAGAGTGATTACTATCAATCAGATGATATCTATGACTTCTCTTATGGTCATGATGTTGGGCATGATATGCATGTCATATCTCCATTGGTTGATGAAACATTCATAGAAGAATGCGATCCAAATGTATACCAAGTGGATGGGCAAACAAAGAAGAAGAAGAAGAAGAAGAAGAAGAAGAAGAAGAAGAAGAAGAAGAAGAAGAAGAAGAAGAAGAAGAAGAAGAAGAAGAAGAAGAAGAATATGAAAGTCAAACAAGTGATGAGGAAGAATTCTCAAGCTAGTGAGCAAAATCTTGTAATACAAACTTCTATTTGAATGTAATGCAATACTTAATGTGAATGATTTAAATTATTTGAATGTATTGCAATACTTGATGTGAATGATTTAAATATATTGTAATACTTGATATAAATGATTTGAATGTATTGCAATGATGTGAGTGATTTGCAGGTATTCCAATGATTTGAATGTATTGCAATACTTGATGTGAATGATTTGAATGTATTGCAATACTTGATGTGAATGATTTGAATGTATTGCAATACTTGATGTGAATGATTCGAATTATTTGAATGTATTGCAATACTTGATGTGAATGATTTGAATGTATTGCAATACTTGATGTGAATGATTTGAATGTATTGCAATACTGGATTTGAATTATTTGAATGTATTGAAATGTATTGCATTTATGTGAATGATTTGAAACAATTTGAATATATTGCATAACATTTTTTATTTGTTAGAATATGGTTTATGGAGCTTACAATGGTCGTTTATCCAGTAGTAGCCAGACTCAGCCTTCATCTTCACAGGCTCCTTTGATAGGTATATCATTTAACTAATTGGATGCTTGATTAGTTAAAATACCCATTTTGAGAATTTCTAACATATTTTTTTTACAGATGATGTTTCGCCTGTACATGACCCACCTACACCAGTTGATCATATAAGTTAGAAGCCAACACAGGATGCAGAGTCTTCTCAGTCTGACACAAGAAGACTCATTCGAATAGTGTATATCGATAATCGATAGTAAGTATTT
Source organism: Nuphar pumila (assembly GCF_984573655.1). Classification (NCBI taxonomy): domain Eukaryota; kingdom Viridiplantae; phylum Streptophyta; class Magnoliopsida; order Nymphaeales; family Nymphaeaceae; genus Nuphar; species Nuphar pumila. Next base: position 26,090,251 of record NC_143264.1, read on the forward strand.
CGTTTTCACTTATTGCATATCTTATAAATATTGTATATTGATATTTACTGCGTACCAATTCATGTGCAGCACGAGGTTTGAGCCACAAGAAGTACTATGCGATATTAGAAATTCACTACTTCAACATCTACCAGAACCGGTTGCTCAATAGAAAGAGTATCAAAAAGAGGTGATAGACAGATTGTGGTCCTCATTCACGGCATACAATTGTTTGTCATAGTTAATGTGTTTCATATTTAATTTTTTGTTATAGTCATGTCTACTAACTTTCTAAAAATATATATAGGCTTTGAATCGCTTCACGACTACGATGGAGGAACATGATACAAAGAAGGTGTGGCAGAAGGTGGCTGCCAATAGATTTACAGACATGTTGCACAATATGAAGACTGCAACAAAAAAAACATATGGCGAAATAGATTATCCACTACAGTGGAAGGGCTATGACCCTATTACTATTAGGAGAGATTATTGGGAGGGAATGCGCGACAAGTGGGCGGAGGATGCATTTCGAAACCGCTCAACGAAGGCTGTACAAAATCGAGCAAAAATGCCTAAAGCCTATCTACACACAGGTGAATTTAGGACTTTTGGGAGCCACCTGAAGAAAATGGTAACTCATCAATATATATTGTCAATTTTATAAGTATTGTTGCAAACCTGCTAACTAAATCTTTTATCATTTCACTTCGCAGGAAGCAGAAAAAGGAGGCATTGTGCCATACAAGGATGCGTTTGTTGAAACACATAAACGTAAGACCACGGGAGAGTTCGTATCAGAGAAGGCGAGAACGACAACAATATGTATTTATTGTATTAATAAAAATTATAATATACAAGTTATCATAAACATTGTAATTCTTAATTATTAATGCATACTATAAACATTATTTAGTAGGAGGCATATGAACAACAGATAGTAGAGCGATATGGCAATGACTCTACTCAGCATCCATCATTTGATTCTGCAGCATGGGTGACTGAAGCAGGTGAACCCAAAAAGGGTCATGTGTTCGGGTTTGAGAGTAATATGAATACCTCACCAGTCGTTGCTTCCTCCAGTCACGGCTCACAGACTTCTACCGTCAACATCAGCTTCAAGCAACCTATTTTGTCTGGTGATGATGTACGCAAGATCGTTAAGGGCACAATGCGTGACTACTTTCATGAAACAATTGCCGACGTTCTCCGAGATGAGTTCAACAGTTTTTTGCAGAACAGGAAACTTTGATTGCAGGTGCCTCTCAGGTATGAAAGTTTCATGTGATATATTACATGTCGTTAGATTTCATATAACTTTGATTGCCTTAACTTAGGTGCATTGGATATAATTTATTTCAGTATATTTTGTTTATCAATATTGACTTTTTATATAATATTTCAGTATAATATTTTTACTGTCTTTGAAGACATATGAGCACGATAGAATCACATATACAAATTTTTTACTGCCTTAGAACACATATGAGCATGATAGAATCACATATACAGTTTTTTTACTGCCTTTAAACTCATATGAGCACGATAGAATCACATATACAGTTTTTTTACTGCCTTAGAACACATATGAGCATGGTAGAATCATATATACAGTTTTTTGATTGCCTTAGAGCACATATGAGCATAGTAGAATCACATATACAGTTTTTTGACTGCCTTAGAGCACATATGAGCACGATAAAATCATATATACAATTTTTTGCCTGCCTTAGAACACATATGAGCATGGTAGAATCACATATACAACTTTTTGACTGCCTTAAAGCATATATGAACATGGTAGAATCACATATACAGTTTTTTTACTGCTTTAGAGCACATATGAGCATGATAGAATCACATATAAAGTTTTTTTACTGCCTTAGAACATATATGAACATGATAGAATCACATATAAAGTTTTTTTGACTGCCTTATAACACATATGAGCATGATATAATCACATATACAGTTTTTTTCATGCCTTAGAACACATATGAGCGTGATAGAATTACATATACAGTTTTTTGACTGCCTTAGAGCACATATGAGCATGGTAGTGAAAGTGCAGTAGGATCGAGACAACGAGGACTAGAGGGGGGGGGTGAATAGTGCTTTTAAAAATTGTCTGCGGAATTTTGACAGATTTTGCAATTCACAAAGCAAACACACGAAGAACATAATAATTTATCCTGGTTCGATCTTTCCCGACCTACATCCAGTCCCTAAGCAAAACCCGCTTGAGATTTCCACTATCAACCTTGTGTAACTATAAGATCATACATACCAAATCCGGTCCCACTTTCAGTAACAAACCTACTAAAAGCAAACAACTCCTTTAAACCAAGGAGTCCTTCCTTTTACAGAAAATTGAAACAAGTAACTTACAATACAACCTATGAGCCCTTCTTTTGATTTCAAATGAGATGCAATTGACTTTTGAGGTTTTTGAAATACTCTACTCACAAATTCACCATCTCTCAAAGGAATTTGAGTGAAAAACTAAAGTGAAAAATATCACGTGAGTAAGAAAATGAATATGAGTGGAAAGCAAAAAGTAATTGATTCAAATTGATTGAATTGCAGTGCTTTTGAGTGTAAAATGCACTCATATTTATAGTTGAAATATTTTATACATTGAGGGTATAAAAGGGTGTCAAAACAGACCATTTTGAACCATCAAAACGTTTGAAAAATGAAAAAACACGCCTTTTTAAAGTTTCAGAAAAAATGGCAAAATTAGTCGACTGGAACAGTAGTTGGTCGACTAATAATTAGTTATTAGTAGACTGACAGTTATCGTCGGTCGACTGATCTGTTAATCGAGCTATTTGAAAATCTAAACTTTTGAAACTTAGTCGACTAGAGAAAAGTTAGTTGACTGATAATATCATCAGTAAAAAAAAACATAAGTTCTGTCCGGTCGACTGATAAAAGCATTAGTCGACTGCTGCTAAATTTTCAGAAAACACATGTTCTGTTCAGTCGACTGATAAAGTCATTAGTCGACTGCTGCTAAAATTTTCAGAAAACAGCCATTCTGTCCGGTCGACTAATAAAACCTTCGGTCGACTAATTTGATAAAAATGACTTTTTAAAAAATATGGCGCGAAAGGGTTAGTCGACTGGTGAGTCTATTGGTCCACTAATAAACACGAAATTTTAAGAAAAGAGTTTTCTAAAAAGATTTTCATGAAGGGTTCTTTTAGAAAAGTTTTTCTAAAGACTTTTTATGTAAAATGCAATCGAAATATGCACTCTAAGTAAGGCTCTTAGAAGAATCTAAGACTTTAAATGAATTTTACATTTGCACACAAGTCTTCAAAGATTCTTCATCGAATTCTTCAATGCTTGTCATCTTTCTTCATTGCCTTAGCTGAAATGCAGTTGATTTACTTGTTCATCATCAAAACCTTGTACTTGAAGTATCATGTACGACTTCATTGTCGTAACAGGTAGAATCACATATAATTTTGAACCATCAAAACGTTTGAAAAATGAAAAGACACGCCTTTTTAAAGTTTCAGGAAAAATGACAAAATTAGTCGACTGGAACAGTAGTTAGTCGACTAATAATTAGTTATTAGTAGACTGACAGTTATCGTCGGTCGACTGATCTGTTAATCGAGTTGTTTGAAAATCTGAACTTTTGAAACTTAGTCGACTAGAGAAAAGTTAGTCGACTGATAATATCATCAGTAAAAAAAACATAAGTTCTGTCCGGTCGACTGATAAAAGCATTAGTCGACTGCTGCTAAATTTCCAGAAAACACATGTTGTGTCCAGTCGACTGATAAAGTCATTAGTCGACTGCTGCTAAAATTTCCAGAAAACAACCATTCTGTCCGGTCGACTAATAAAACCTTCGGTGGACTAATTTGATTGAAATGATTTTTTAGAAAATATGCCGCGAAAGGGTTAGTTGACTGGTGAGTCTATTGGTCGACTAATAAACACGAAATTTTAAGAAAAGAGTTTTCTAAAAAGATTTTCATGAAGGGTTCTTTTAGAAAAGTTTTTCTAAAGACTTTTTAGGTAAAATGTAATCGAAATATGCACTCTAAGTAAGGCTCTTACAAGAATCTAAAACTTTAAATGAATTTTACATTTTCACACAAGTCTTCAAAGATTCTTCATCAAATTCTTCAATGCTTGTCATCTTTGTTCATTGCCTTTGCTGAAATGCAGTTGATTTACTTGTTCATCATCAAAACCTTATACTTGAAGTATCATGTACGACTTCATTGTCGTAACAATCTCCCCCTTTTTGATGATGACAAACTTAATCAAAGATGAAGCATTTAGATGCATAGATGGAGATTTTACTCTCCCTATCAATATGCTGCAAAACATTAAAAGTTAGTATATTTAAAGCACATATATCACATATTGATTGGTTTGCATTTCTATCATTACTTCATGCATTTTTAAAACTTTTTCAAGAATGCAATTTTCAATGCTTTCTCATGATGTAATTTTCATGTCATAATGCAATATTCAATTTTTATCTTTTTCTCTTAATTTCTCTTTTCTCATGCAAGGTCTATCTTTTACTCCTGCAATTTCCATCATGTGTCTACCAAGAGACACCAAGATATCTTTTTCTCCCCCTTTGTCATAATAAAAAAGAGTAAGGGCAGAAATAGTATAAGCAAAATGTAAATTCAAGTTCAAAATATTACAACCCTTAAAGTATCAAAGTTCAGTAAAGACAAAAAAGAAAAATCAGGAAAGTGAGTTAAGCAAGTCCTTGATTGCAGTAATATCTTTCTGAATTGAAGAAAGTTATTGAGTCACATCTTCACGAAAAGTGTGTTGATGTAGCTCCAAAGCTTCCGGTCGCTGCAAAACTTCATCATGGTCTTGACTTGTAGAAAATTTCTTTCTTTTTGCTTGAGATGAAGGTGTCACAGAAGATGGTGAGGGTTCAGAAATTGATGGTTCAGTAGGATCAGATGGTTCAGTTTGATCAACATTTAAAGAAGGCAGATATTTGATTTTCATTCGTTTAAAAATAGTTTGATCAAAGAACTCCTTTTGCTCAATATATTTTTCATTTGTTAAGGGAACTTTGAAATGTCTGAAAATACGAGTTAGAAGACATCCATAAGGAAGAAATGGTTTTTGTTTCCACAAATTTGTAAAATATACGTTGGCCCAATTTACAAAAATATTTCCAAATAATACATAAAGAGCCATAGATAGATCTGTAGAATAGTAATCAAAAGAATCACTTTTAGGTAGAACATTGTGGGCAAGGATTCGTCAAGCAATGCGTGCACGAGTTTGAAGATTAATATTTTTGAAAGGAGGGCAATGAGGTGCACCAGAAAGAAGAATTTGTTCAAAAATTCTTTCATCATTAAGTTCAATAGTATTGAAAAGAGTGTCTGAAGGTGAAATTTCTAGGATTTATCCAAGTAGTTTAGAATCAAACTCAATTTCAACATCACGAACAAGAGAGGAAAGAACTCCAGTTTCATGACCAATTTGTATAAAATAAGTGGATCAGAAAAGGATAATGAAGGGTGTCTGCACAGGCATAAAAAAGATGTGAAATTCTTGAAAATAATTCTCTGATTTTGTAACGAGAAAACATGTGAAAGAGGACATTTCATCCTGGTAAAATAGGAAGTGCAGAAACCGATCCAAAAGTATCATACAAAAGAGGATTTTGGAGTAATCTGAGAGAAAATCCGTATTTTGCTAAAGGTGTAGGAGGATGAGAACCTTTTTCGGATGCAGTCTTTTGACAAGGCATGGTTGAAACAAATTTACCCAAAAAAATTTTCAGTTGCAGAGAATGCAGTCGTTGAGAAGAACAGTTGATGTCGGCTTCCAAATGGCGTTCGGCGGGAGGAAGATGCTGTCGTGCATCGTGCATCATAAATAAAGGAGGATACAGTGGCTGACGGTGAGTGAGAAGGCTGCCACAAGGGGATTCCAAAAACTGAAGATGCACTAAGCACGACAAGAGGATTCCGGCAAGAACTGAAGATGCGCCAGTCACTGCAAGAGGATTCCGGCGACTTCCTATCACAGCCAGAAGGTTCCGGCGAGGAGAGGTCCGAACGACACTCCGAGGGTTTTTCAGAAGAGAGAGAGGAGAGAGAAAGAGAGAGAGAGAGAGAGAGAGAGAGAGAGAGAGAGAGAGAGAGAGAGAGAGAGAGAGAAAGAGTTTCATTTTTCAAAGGGTTTCATTTTTAAGAAAAATGAAAAGGTGCGAAAAAAATAATGAAACGATGCCCTTAAAAAATCGGGTGTTTAAAAAAAATCCAAGGGGTATCGGGTCCCTTCAGTTAAAAAAAACTTTATAGTCGACTAAAATTTTATCGGTCGACTAATAAGGTGCGACTCAAAAAAATTTAAAGCATCAGTCGACTAGAAATTTATCGGTCGACTAATATGGTGCGATTTTGAGGTTTTGTTAAAAAAATCAACATTTTATAAATCCAAAAACGAGCAAATGCCTAGTTCTCTCCTAATTCTCATAAAATCTTCATTTTTAAGTGGTTTAGTGAAGATATCGACATGTTGTTTACTAGTGGAAATAAAATTTAACGAAATGTCTCGTTTTAACACATGATCTCTTAAGAAATGATGTCTAACTTCAATATGCTTAGTTCTTGAGTGCTGAACAGGATTTTTCGAAAGATTTATAGCACTAGTGTTATCACAATAAATGGTTGTTGTGGAGTAATTTAAACCAAAATCTTTTATGGTTTGTTTCATCCATAGTACTTGTGAACACGCTAAACTAGCCGCTATATATTCTGCTTCAGTTGTTGAGAGTGACACTGAATTTTGCTTTTTACTAAACCAAGAGACTAAGGAATTTCCTAAGAAATGACAAGTTCCGCTAGTACTCTTGCGATCAGATTTACTTCCTGCAAAATCTGCATCACTATATGAAACTAAATCAAAGGAAGATGATTTTGGGTAAAACAAACCGAAATCTTAAGTATCTTTCAAATAACAAAGAATTTGTTTTACTGCAGTTAAATGAGATTCCTTTGAATTAGCTTAAAATCTTGCACACATACAAACACTAAATATTATATCAGGTCGACTAGCAGTTAAGTATAATAGAGATCCGATCATACCTCTGTAGAGCTTAATATCTACATTTTTACCATTTTTATCTTTATCAAGAGAAGTAGTTGTACTCATAGGATTCCTTCTTGATTTCGATGAGTCCATCCCAAATCTCTTAAGAAGTTCTTTTGTATACTTAGCCTGATTGATAAAGATTCCTTCTTCAGTTTGCTTTATTTGAAGTCCAAGGAAGTAGTTTAATTTTTCCATCAAACTCATTTCAAACTCTTCCTGCATAGCTTTAGCAAATTCTTTACAAAGAGAATCATTAGTAGAACCAAATATTATGTCATCAACATAAATTTGCACAATAAGAATATCTGAATTAAGTTTTTTAATAAATAAAGTGGAGTCTACCTGACCAATGGAAAAACCCGATTGTTCTAGAAAAATTCGTAGTCTTTCATACCATGCTCTTGGTGCTTGTTTAAGTCCGTACAAAGCTCTTTTCAATTTGCAAACTTTTTTTGGATATTTCTCATTTTCAAAGCCTAGAGGTTGCTCTACATAAACTTCTTCATTGACGTGTCCATTTAAAAATGCACTCTTAACATTAATTTGATATAACTTGAAGTTCATGTAACTAGCAAAAGCAAGTATCATTCAAATTGACTCTAATCGAGCCACTGGTGCATAGGTTTCATCAAAATCTATGCCTTCTTCTTGATTATAGCCTTGTGCTACTAGCCTTGCTTTGTTTCGAATGACTTCACCATTTTTGTCCAGCTTATTTTGGAAGACCCATCTTGTTCCAATTACTGGATGATCCTTTGGTCTATCAACTAGATCCCAAACATCATTCCTAGTAAATTGGTTAAGTTCTTCAGACATGGCCAAAAGCCAAAACTCATCATCACAAGCCTCATTGATATTCTTTGGTTCTATTTTAGATATGAAAGCAATATTTGCAATATATTTTTTTAATTGTCTTCTTGTTTGGACACCACTCTTTATTTTTCCAATAACTTGTTCATGTGGATGATTGAGAACTTCTTTCCAAACAGGTTGAAGAGGAACATTATCTTGAGAAGTACTCTCTATCAAAGGTTCTTCTTGAAGTATTACTTCTTCTCCTTCGCTTAGAGGTATAACCTGCTCACAATTCTCATCAAATGAAACATGTAAAAATTCTTCAATGCAAGATGTTCTTTTATTAAAAACACGATAAGCTTTACTTCTAGAAGAATATCCAAGAAATATTGATTCATCTGATTTTGAATCAAACTTATCAAGATTATCTTTGGTATTTAACAAGAAACATTTACTACCAAAAATTTTGAAATATGAGATCTTTGGTATATGATTATAATATAATTTAAAACATGTTTTATGTAAGATTGGTCGAATAAAAACATGGTTTAAAACATAACATGCTGTCTTTATTGCTTCAGCCCAAAAGTATTTTGGTAAATTTTTATCTTGAAGCATGGTTCTAGCACATTCTTGCAAAGTTCTATTCTTTCTTTCAACAACTCCATTTTGTGGAGCCGCTCTAGGAAAATCAAAGTTGTGAGATATACCATGTAAATCACAATACTTTAGAAAAGATTCATTTTCAAATTCACCACCATGATCACTACGAATTTTAATAATAGATGTAAATTTTTCATTTATAATTCTTCTACAAAGTTTGAAAAATTCAGAAAAAGCATCATTTTTGCTTTTTAGAAAAATCACCTATGTAAATCGAGAATAATCATCTACTATAACAAAAGCATACTTGCTACCATTCAAACTTTGAACTCTAGATGGTCCAAATAGATCTAAATGTAAAAGTTCAAGAGGACGTTTTGTTGAAACTATATCTTTTGCTTTAAAAGAACTCTTGATTTGTTTACCCCTTTGGCAAGCATCACATAAGTGATCTTTCTTATATGGTATTCTAGGTAGGACTCTAACAAGATCATTCTTGGATAACTTGGAAATAATTTTAAAGTTAACATGTCCAAGTCTCTTGTGCCATAACCATTGAATTTCATTTGAAACAATAAGACATTTTTCATTAAAAGTGGGTAACTCATCTAGATAAAGTTCATACACATTGTTCTTTTTTATACCTTTAAAAATGATCTTTTTAGATTGAAAATCAGAAATTAAGCATAAATCATGTTCAAAAGAAACATGAAAACCTTTATCACATAATTGACTAATAGATAATAAATTATGCATTAAACCATCTACTAAAAGAACATTTTCTATCAAGGGAAATTTTGGATTACCAATATTACCAATACCTATTACTTTTCCCTTGTTATTGTCACCAAAGGTGACAGTTCCTCCATCCTTATTTTGGAGGGTGGAAAATAACTCCGGCCTTCCAATCATATGTTTGGAACAACCGCTGTCCAATATCCATTTACTCCTTATTTTGTGTACCTACAACAAAATTAGAAGACAAAGCATTTGACCCCTTTCTATTTTTGGGTCCATGAGAGTTAGTCTTAGGAACCCATATCCATTTGGATTTTGGTTTCCTTTGATAATGAATATTCTTTCTATAAAAAGATTTAACATTTATAGAGTAATCATGTCTAGGCTTATAAGCATTATAAGTTCCATGATTAAATGCATTTCTATTAGAACTAAAAAATTTAGTTCTATGAACAAATGGTTGAGAATATTGTCTTTGATTCTTCACCACATAGTTTGGTCTATTTTGAGTATCAAAGAAGCTATACCCAAACCAGTTTTATTAACCGAGCATCTTTGAGAACCAAGAAGTCTTTCTAGATTCTCTTGACCATTTGTGAATTTGGTCACTATAGAAAGAAGATCATTTGATTTTTCTTTTAGACTAGTTATTTCTTTTTGTAAGAGATTGGTTTTAATTCCAATTTCTTTTATCTCAAATGCTTGACAAGAGTTTTCCTTCTTGAGATCTTTTATCTCTTGAAGTAACACTTTATTTTCAGAGTCAAGAGTTGAATTCTCAATTTTTAACTCTTTGTTTTTAGAACTTAGACTCTTAAACTTAGCATATAAATCATTGAATGCTTCTAATAAATCATCATAGTCAAATTGACTTACCGAGTCTTCTTGTGCTACAAAGCACATGTTGGCGACTTTTTCATTTGATTCTTCATCGGAAGAGGAGTCACTATCATCCCAACATGCTTGAAATGCCTTTTTCTTCTTGAATTGGTCCTTGGGCTTGATTTTGAGAGGAGGACAATCTTTCTTGATATGTCCTGCCTTTTTGCAGTTAAAGCACTTGACTTCATTTGGATTGGAAGAATCAGCTTTTTTTACCTTTATTTGAAATCTTCTCTTTTCGATGAATCTTCTGAATTGCCTTGTGATGAGGGCAATATCTTCATTTTCATCTTCTTCTGAATTTTCAGAGTCAGAAGTAGCCTTAAAAGCAAAAGATTTCTTCTTGGGTTCTTCTTCTTGTCTTTCTTGAAGTTGAACTTCATATGCCATTAAGTTACCAACCAAATATTCAAGAGTGAGAGTGTTTAAATCATTTGCTTCCCCAATAGCTGTAGTTTTTCTCTCCCATTCAGGAGTTAAACACCTTAGGATCTTTCTGACTAAATCCACTTGTGAATATTCTTTTCCAAGGGATTTCAGAGTGTTAGTAATATCAGTTATTCTTGTTATCATGTCCGATATAGATTCATTTTAAATAATTCAAATTTATGAACTAAAGAAGTAATTTTAGATTCCTTTACCTTTGACGTACCTTCGTGAGTCACGAGAAGAGTATGCCAGATTTCATTTGCTGTAGAGCATTAAGAGATGCGATTGAACTCTACCTTGTCAACGGCACAAGATAATGCATTCATAGCCTTGACATTAAGTGAAGCAGTCTTCTTTTCTTCATCGGTCCATTGACTGAAATCAGTTGATGACATTTCGTACTTTTTTGAAATGACTCTCCAAATTTTGAGATCCATGGATTGTAAGAATATTGTCATTCTCACTTTCCAGTATCCATAGTTTGTCCCATCGAAGAGAGGAGAACGAACAGAGGAGCATCCTTCTTTGTGCTGAGATGTTGTAGTTGTCATGCTAGATGATGGTTAAATCAAAATAATAGTAAACTTGCTTTGATACCAAATGAAAGTGCAGTAGGATCAAGACAACGAGGACTAGAGGGGGGGGGGTGAATAGTCCTTTTAAAAATTGTCTGCGGAATTTTGACAGATTTTGCAATTCACAAAGCAAACACACGAAGAACATAATAATTTATCCTGGTTCGATCTTTCCCGACCTACATCCAGTCCCCAAGCAAAACCCGCTTGAGATTTCCACTATCAACCTTGTGTAACTATAAGATCATACATACCAAATCCGGTCCCACTTTCAGTAACAAACCTACTAAAAGCAAACAACTCTTTTAAACCAAGGAGTCCTTCCTTTTACAGAAAATTGAAACAAGTAACTTACAATACAACCTATGAGCCCTTCTTTTGATTTCAAATGAGATGCAATTGACTTTTGAGGTTTTTGAAATACTCTACTCACAAATTCACCATCTCTCAAAGGAATTTGAGTGAAAAACTGAAGTGAAAAATATCACGTGAGTAAGAAAATGAATATGAGTGGAAAGCAAAGAGTAATTGATTCAAATTGATTGAATTGCAGTGCTTTTGAGTGTAAAATGCACTCATATTTATAGTTGAAATATTTTATACATTGAGGGTATAAAAGGGTGTCAAAACAGACCATTTTGAACCATCAAAATGTTTGAAAAATGAAAAAACACGCCTTTTTAAAGTTTCAGAAAAAATGGCAAAATTAGTCGACTGGAACAGTAGTTGGTCGACTAATAATTAGTTATTAGTAGACTGACAGTTATCGTCGGTCGACTGATCTGTTAATCGAGCTGTTTGAAAATCTAAACTTTTGAAACTTAGTCGACTAGAGAAAAGTTAGTTGACTGATAATATCATCAGTAAAAAAAACATAAGTTCTGTCCGGTCGACTGATAAAAGCATTAGTCGACTGCTGCTAAATTTCCAGAAAACACATGTTATGTTCAGTCGACTGATAAAGTCATTAGTCGACTGCTGCTAAAATTTTCAGAAAACAGCCATTCTGTCCGGTCGACTAATAAAACCTTCGGTCGACTAATTTGATAAAAATGACTTTTTAAAAAATATGGCGAGAAAGGGTTAGTCGACTGGTGAGTCTATTGGTCCACTAATAAACACGAAATTTTAAGAAAAGAGTTTTCTAAAAAGATTTTCATGAAGGGTTCTTTTAGAAAAGTTTTTCTAAAGACTTTTTAGGTAAAATGCAATCGAAATATGCACTCTAAGTAAGGCTCTTAGAAGAATCTAAGACTTTAAATGAATTTTACATTTGCACACAAGTCTTCAAAGATTCTTCATCGAATTCTTTAATGCTTGTCATCTTTCTTCATTGCCTTAGCTGAAATGCAGTTGATTTACTTGTTCATCATCAAAACCTTGTACTTGAAGTATCATGTACGACTTCATTGTCGTAACAGGTAGAATCACATATAATTTTTTTTGACTGCCTTAGAATACATATGAGCATGATATAATCACATATATAGTTTTTTGTCTGCCTTAGAACACGTATGAGCATGATAGAATCACATATAAAGTTTTTTTACTGCCTTAGAGCACATATGAGCACGATAGAATTACATATACAAATTTTTTGACTGTCTTACAACACATATGAGCATGATATAATCACATATACAGTTTTTTGCCTGTTTTAAAACACATATGAGCATGATAGAATCACATATAGAGTTTTTTTACTGCCTTAGAACAAATATGAGCATGGTAGAATCACATATAGAGTTTCTTTGACTGCCTTAGAACACATATGAGCATGATATAATCACATATATAGTTTTTTGTTTGCCTTAGAACACATATGAGCATGATAGAATCACATCTAAAGTTTTTTGACTGCCTTAGAGCACATATGAGAATGATAGAATCACATATACAGTTTTTTTGACTGCCTTAGAGCACATATGAGCATAATTGAATCACATATAAGTTTTTTTTACTGCCTTAAGAACACATATGTGCATGATAGAATCACATATATAGTTTTTTTACTGCCTTAGAACACATATGAGCATGATTGAATCACATATAAAGTTTTTTTACTGCCTTAGAACACATATGAGCATGGTAGAATCGCATATACATTTTTTTGACTGCCTTAGAGCATATATGAGCATGATTGAATCACATATAAGTTTTTTTACTGCCTTAAGAACACATATGAGCATGATAGAATCACATATATAATTTTTTTACTGCCTTAGAACACATATGAGCATAATAGAATCACATATACAATTTTTTTTACTGCCTTAGAATACATATGAGGATGATAGAATCACATATAGAGTAAAATTTATTTTAATATATTTTGTTTATCAATACTGACCTTTCTTTTATTGTGTAGGTTGCTGGCGATAATTAGCGTAGTGGAGCTGAAGGGACAGATCAAGACAATAAACAAGAGGATGCACAAAATCTTGGCGATGATTAGATTAATGTGTTAAATTTGTGCTACCTTCTTTTTGTTTCAAAAATGTAAATGTTGAATTATAAATAATTCGAACTTGCGAATTTTATAGTGGATCGATTATTTGTTTTAGTTTCCTTTTATATGTATTTTGATGTGTACTTTATTTTTTATTCACAGAAAATATAAATTATACAGGAAATATAATTTGTATCACGCGAAATTTTTTCTCGATATTTAATTTTCAAATATATTTTTTTTAATTTTTTTCCTTGTTTGTGACAGATTAGCGATGGATATATCCATCGCTAATTACTATTACCATTGAATGTATCAACGGATTAGCGATGACTATAAATCCGTCATAAAACCAAAGTCGTCGTATAGTAACGATGACCTTACGATGGATGTTGGCATTCATTATTCCGTCGCAACTTAGCGACATAACTGGTGACATATATATTTCGTGGCTACTTAGCGACGGAATGGGCGACAGATATATTCCGTCGCGAATTAGCGTCAAAAAATTTGCAATGAAAGTTATCTGTCTCTAATCTGACGCTAATCCATCGCTAAGCTGTTTAGCGACAGATTAGTGGTAGATTAACGATGGATTTAGGTCGTCCCTAATCCACGGGTTTCTTATAGTGCAAATAAGGTTGGACACAATATTCTCGAATGTGAGGCTCAAAGAAAAGCATGTGGGCAAAGGATTCTAGGCATCTCTTTCATGAGATCTTTAATTACAAAAGAAGCATTATAACTTTTGGAGCAACATATTTTTTTCTTTCAATAATGCCTTTTTTTTCTTTTGTCATTGTCACTAGGACCTAAGACCATGTGATGACTCTAAGGGAAAGAACAAGCCTATGGGATGACATGACTTCTTGTTTTTTGGCATTTTCTCACTTGTTTGTAAACACATTTTTCTTCTTTATGCTCCACTTTATAAAAAAAAATACCTTGGGATAAGGCTTGAATGGGTAGGTTTTGCTTTGTACAATGAGATAACAAACTTAATACTAGGGTGATCAAATACCCAAAAATACTAAAAAAGAATGGTTAAAGAAACTCAATTACAAAAATATAATTTTATGAATTTGCTACATCAAAACAATAGTTAGAGAAACTTAATTACCTTAATAGAGTCTATTGCAATACCATCCTTCGAGATCACATGACCCAAGAATATAACCACCTCGAGCCAAACCTCATACTTAGAAAACTTGGCATACAACTGGTGTTCCCCAAGTGTACTGAATACAATCTTCAAGTGATCTCGATGTTGTTCACTGCTCTCAAAGTATACTAAAATATTATTTATAAAGACAATAACAAAAAAATCAATGTAGGGACGAAGCACTCGGTTAATCAAATACATTAATGTAGCTGGGGCATTCTTAAGCCTGAATGACATCACCACAAACTCATAGTATTCATATCTCATCTGAAAAGCGATCTTATGGATATCATCATCCTTCACTCGAAGTTGATGGTAGTCAGAACAAAGATCGATCTTCAAAAATATCTTCGCTCTACGCAATTGGTCGAACAAATCCTCGAATCGGGACAACATATATTTATTTTTAATGGTGGCTTGGTTGAGCATGAGGTAGTTTATGCACAACCTCATAGAACCATCCTTCTTCTTAACAAATAAACTTTCTTTTTTGTCTTAAAACTCATCCTTGCAACGTCCTATCAATGGTAGCCACCACCCAAAATCATATGCTACATGCATAGGCCATCCCAACGTATCAACATGTTAAGGCTAAATCAAGATACACAAATCACAAAAGAATTTTGCAAGCCATAATGGAAATTCTTAAGTCCCAAGTCAAAAGAAATTTCACAAGACATAAGGGAAATTTACAACACATAAAAAAATAAATATAAGACAAAAGGAATTTTGCAAGTTATAATGAAATTCACAACTCATAAAGTAAATTTGCAAGCCATGAAGAAATTTTTCAACTCATAAAAGAAATTTGCAAGCCATGAAGAAATTTCACAACTTATAAAGGAAAATAGTATGCAATTGAAGAGAAAGTTCACAACTCTATTCACGAAGGACAAAAAGATAGATCAATGACCAAGACTAGACCAAATTCAAAGCCAAGGCCGAGACTATGACCATGACCGAACCAAATCCAAATCAAAATCAAAATCAAAATTCACAATCTATAATCAATAATTAATAATTAAAGTTTATTTGACAAGCCCAAGATCTAATGGCCATTAAGGGCCTTGCCTTCTAAGTCAACTCCCTTCAATATAAACACTTGAAATTTTCCAAAGATGATAGATATAGGACTAAACAATTTTATAAAGAGGGTTTTGTCCTCCTAAATAACTAGGCTAAAATTAGAGTTATTTAGCTAAAAATCTTGATTCCAAATAGGTATAGTTTTGAGCTAAATACCAACAATCCCCCACGTGGGTTAAAATTAGGATAACAGGGAAGAATAAAGTTGTTCTTGAAAGTCATATGTATAGGTAATGGTACCTTTCGGTTTGAACCAACACTTGGTGTAAACAAGATTCAAACAGTCTTAGAGACTAAGTAGCTAGCAGCTTTGAGCTTAGCCTTCACACACATACTTTTTTTAGGTAACTATATGTTTCACCAAATATATTAAGGTTGCGTATATTAAGAATTTTATGCAGTATCCTATTTTATGAGTGCTCTAGAGACAACCTCCATCTCATAGAAGGTGACTCACACCTTCATATTCATATAGGTAACTGTCAAAAGTGAAAACCTATTTCAACCACCTTATCCAATCTGGCCGACAGATCTCATTAAGAGTCAAGAGACTCATTCCCGTAATACAAGTTCTTTGAGCACTTACATCATAATAAGACATGGAGATATTCTTTATCTTCACATACATAAAAGTACTCGCCTGATTACTCCAGTGATGTGTTCTTCCCATTGAACCAATAACTCGGGTGACCTGAGTCACTCGATTGGGTTACCATCATGGGTAATCTCTTCAGTGGGTTTTAATCACAATCTCTCATATGTATTCTTAATGATTTTATACGAAAGGCCTTTCATAAGTGGATTTTCCAAATTTTGAAACGATTTCACATATTCCACAGAAATTATTAATTGCTTGAGTAAATTATTTACAATGTTGTGCTTTATACATATATGCCAAGATTTTTCATTGTATATGTTGTTCCCTGCTTTATATATAGTAGTTTGGCTATCATAATGACTAGCCACAAGATATAAGGGTTTGTTACCCAATGAAATCTTAATCAAGAGGTTCTTAAGTCATTTATTTTTCATATTAGCAAATGCTAGTGCTATGAGCTCAGTCTCAATAGTTATTGGGTTATAATGGTTTGCTTCTTGAAGGCTCAGGAAATAGCCCCAGATTCAAGGGTAAAGACCCATCCACTTGTAGATATTGAGTCATCTCTATTGAAGATTCAATTAGCATCATTATAATCTTCAAGGTTAGCGGGTTCCTTCATATAGAATAACCCATAATCCAAAGTCTCTTTAAGGTACTTAAGGTTTTTTAAAACGACATCCCAATGTTCGGGTCTTGGATTGCTAGTATATCAACTCAGTTTGCTCGTGCAAAATGTTATGTCTAGTCTAGTTTCATTCATAGTATACATAAGACTTATCATAATACTAACATACTCAAGTTAAGAAATACTTCTTCTAGTTTATTTAGATAATTTAACATTGGGATGAAAATGATTGTCAACGATTTTGCAATCAAAATAGTTAAATTTTCTAAGCATTTTCTCAATATAACATGATTGAGTTAAACCATAGCCATGCTCATGTCACACAAGTTTGATTTCTAAAATCATATAAGCAAGTCCCATATCTTTCATGTCAAAGTTAAGTAACAAAAAACGCTTAGTATCATTATGCATTTTATATTGTTGCTAAGTATTAACATGTTATCTACATATAAACAAATTATGTCAATATTTTCACAATCAACTTTAGTATATATGCATTTATCAGAATCAAGAGTATTAAACCGATAAGTTAAAATCACTTGATCAAATTTTTCATGCCATTCTTTTGGAGCTTGTTTCAATCCGTATAAGGACTTAAGCAACTTGAAAACTTTATATTTTTTACCAGGAACTACAAAACCTTTACTCTTCTAAATTGCTTTGTGAATTTCCTTTATGAGTTGCAAAATTCTTTCATGGCTTGTGAATTTCCTTTATGAGTTATGAATTTCCTTATGACTTGCAAAATTTCTTTTGACTTGCAAATTTCTTTTATGTGTTGCAAATTTTTCTTGTCTTGCAAAAATTTTTTTTGACTTGTGACTTGCGAATTTTCATTATGGCTTGCAAAATTTCCTTATGATTTGTGTATCTTGCTTTAGCCTCAACGTGTCGATACGTTGAGATGACCTGTGCATGTGACACTTGATTTTAGACAGTGGCCACCCTTGATGGGTCGTTTGCAAGACGAGTTTTAAGGCGAAAAAGGAAGTGCAAAATTCTTCTTCTTCCCCATTTTCAATGATTTTCTTCTTTCTCTCCTCTCTCATTGTGAAGTTGTTCAAGGTAACTATGTCGTAGTGGCTAGCTTACTCAGTGTCATGGGTGGTTAGTATTGCACGAAGATGTGAGGCTTGGTTGTATTCAAGAAGCGAAGTTATGCACAATCCTTCTGCACTCGATCCTAGTGGGGTAATTGTTGCTTTTCGCCTTGGTCCTTTCTCTAGTTTTGTAGCTGCTTGGTTTGTCCAGGAGATCTTTGTGTCACATTTGTTCACGGGGCCGATGATACCTCATCATCTTAATTCTTAAAATCAATTAATATCTTCTTCCAAAAAAAACACATTTGGGGTTATTTGAGGACAGTTCAGGGCACATTTAGGGTCATTTGAGGGCAGATTAGCTCAGATTGTATATAATCAATCATCGGTTGTATTCAATCACCACTGCACATCTTCGGAACTATGCATGTCACTGAAAACTATAAAATTGGGGCCCATACACATCTTTGCTGGCTTTGGCTTTCTGGTGTAACATGGCTGGATTGACTATTGGACCCAGGTCTGCTGGCAAAGGTTTTGGGGGCAGTAGTGGGGAGGGGAGTCGAGGCAAGAGAAAGATATTCATACCGGTATCAATTACCAAAAATAAGTCTACCACAAATTCCGTCCCGCGGGATAAATCTGCCCACTGAGTACAGACCAGCAAAGCGTAATGAGTAGACCAAATACCTAAGCTTTGGACCCGTTTAGTTGGAGATGGATCTGGGTACATCTCTCTATTGGAAATTGACTTATTAACAACCTTAGACAAAGTCATCAATATCATTTTCAACAGGTCCATGGCATATGATAGAGATAAATTCACGTTGTCTCCCCTACAAGGCGATGAAAGAGAACTTACTGGACTGGATGCATGTGGGTCCATGTCTGCTTCCAACCTGATGGATGTTGTTCAACCCAGGTCCATATCCAACTGGATTTTGTCTAAGAGGGTGCACTTGAGGTCTATAAAAGACTTAAGAGATGCCCAAAGCAGGTCCATGTCAGGCTACACAATGTCAAAATACGGTAACGGGATTTTACAGGTGGGGGCAAAATTGTGATAAATTATAAGAACTTGTTCTTCTGAAAAATATTTGCATATATTATAATTTAAATTTATATTAAAATCTAACAAGATATAATTAAAAATATAAAATTTATGAATATTTAAAGGTTGATTTCATGTTGCTATGCCCTTGATTTATACAGATCTAATCTCTAAAAGCAAAATCCAACCTTGAACCAAGTTTAGCATGTTCTATTTGCTATTTTGGTGTATTGGACTTGACTCAAACATAATGTTTTACACCGTTTTTAAGCCATCCTTATCATCATAAATTGTTAACTGTTGGTTTTTTACTGTCACAGAAATAGAATCTTGTGATGCATTAGACTTGATAAAATCTCCTAATATAGCCATTAAACCATGTTAAACTCGTATGTATGGTTAGATCATGGCTAGATCCATACATAAAAGAGTGTGGTACCACCTTATGCTATTTATTATATTCAAAAGTTTGTGATATATATATATATATATATATATATATATATATATATATAGAGAGAGAGAGAGAGAGAGAGAGAGAGAGAGAGAGAGAGAGAGAGTAACACATAGGTGCATGATCACTTTTGAACATGACCAAAACAAACTCGCACCGAGCATCCATCGTGCACGTGATGCGCATGCTACAAGCTTGTTTCCGCTGAACAAGAGCTTTAGCGACTTTTTGATGCCGCTAAAGGTCTTGTTTGGCAGAACCATGTGCGGAGCGGAGCGTTCATCACACGTGCGATGAACCCTCCACACGAGTTTGTTTTGGTCATGTTCCAAAGTGATAATGCACCTACCTGTTATATATATATATATATATATATTGAAAATATAGTGACTTCAAAAATTGCATTGCTTTCCAAAAATACTTAATTGTGGCTATTCGTGATTGAGGCCGTAATTGTGACTTCTAAGTTTGCATTGCTTTAGGATGTTATTGGGCTACGGAAGTATATAAGGCGATTAAGACTGTGATCATTCTGGTTTTGTGAAAATGTGGCTAGGATTATGATCCTACAGACCTGACCTAAAAGGCCCGTTGGATCAAGTTGGGCACTGGTTCAAGTCAGGACTCCTGGGCCCAATTGGGTTCAGGCCTGAAATCATGTAACCGAGAGGATAAGCCTCTCGACAAGGACAACCCATCCATTACTTTCTTATGATAAAATCCAAAAAAAGGGTCGGATATTGAAAAGAGGGGATAAGTTCAAGGGATCCGAGGATTTGCAAGGAGGGGCGTGGGAGCCTCGTCGGAAACACACAGCCGCGTCATACTGTTCACATGTTTTGTGGATCCACGTGGCAGAAGGTACAGAAAACTCGTGATGGGCATATGGGCGTCACGTGGTACTCCGTAGTACGTCAGAGAGCATGGCCAAAGTGGTGGGGCCCCACGACCCTACCACCACGATGCCCTGTCTGCTGATAAGGACAGAGACAAGATTTGAAGTCAAACAAAAGATAAATAGACGGTCTTACCCTTGTTTATCTAGGTAATGACTGACACAAGACTTGAATCAAAAGTAACAGCCCACCGCTTCTCTCACAGAGTCTTACGGATACCAGGACAGCGACCGTAAGTAAGGTACCCGGAGTCTTAAGCTACCAGGACCCGGCCCCGCTTCACATGTGGATCGGGAAAAACGGGCCCGGCCCGCCTCATCCCGTTTAGATCAAAGATGGAGGACATGAAACGGGGATGGAGGTTAAAATCAAAACCTGAGAGGATGGAGGCAGGGATGGACTTACTCTTTCTTCTGCCCCATCCCGTCTCCGATCTCCGTTAGTAAAATGCTAAAATACTTTTTAAAGATGATAGTCGATCGCAGAAAAATGAAGTCCTACCCGGCCTGGTCCTGTTTAAATTGGAGATGGAGGACATAAAACAAGAATGAAGGCGGGGATGGAGGTTAAAATCAAAACCCATACAGAGATGAAAGGCAGAATTTTAAGACGGAGCCATGGTAGAGACCTTGTCCCCCACCGTCGCCCTCAACCCGGTCCACTGCCATCCCTATGTGTCAGCCCATGGATTGTTCTTCAAACTCGAGCTCATTAAAACCAAACCAAAACTCGATCCGTCAGTAAAAGGGTCGGGCCGAGCCACACTTAAAGCCCGGCAGACACCCCTAGTCAGAGCCAGGCACGAGTAGGTCAGGTCTATGATCTTCAAGCGGTTTCTCCGAGTAAAAAAAACCCACTTCAATCTTGTTAAAACTGGTTCACTAGGTGAATCGGTTTAAAAAAAAAATTGATCAAATCAAGTTGAATGGGTTAACTTTTCAACCATCAAATGACGTGTTATTAGAAAATACAAAATATTAAGAAACATTTTTTAACTCTCTTAAAAAAAATTAAAATCGGCTCTTTTAAAATCATTGTTGGACCGATTCAAACCGATTTTAACAACATTGCTTCAAAGAAATGAGTTCGGCATGGTCTGTTTGCTAGGAAATGCATCTTTGGTCATGTTTTCTTAACATATAAACATGATTTTTCGAGTTATTAATGGGTCATTATTTTTTCAAGAAATCAAAACCCGAACTTACGCATCTTCTTAATACTATATCCAAAGCTCATTTTCTACTTAAATACACTTTTGGAGATTGCATTTGTGCTATATGATTTGTTATAAAAAGAAAATTAAGAAAAAGTGAAAAAATAACATTTCTACTTATTATGTTGTATTTGACCAAATATTAAAAGAAAAAATCCAAAGAGATGTG
Source organism: Nuphar pumila (assembly GCF_984573655.1). Taxonomy (NCBI): domain Eukaryota; kingdom Viridiplantae; phylum Streptophyta; class Magnoliopsida; order Nymphaeales; family Nymphaeaceae; genus Nuphar; species Nuphar pumila. The sequence continues at coordinate 26,112,108 of NC_143264.1, forward strand.
CAATCGCTGTCCAAAGTTCAAACCACTTAACTGTAAGGATGTTAACGGGTCAGTTTTACCTAGACCCTACCCGGACCAAACCCTATAGGGTTCACGTATGATGACAAATAAGAAAACCCTATTGAGACCCGAACCCAAGTATAGTTTGTGAAATTTTATACCAGACCTGGGCCCGACTTTCGATTAAGACCTGCAAATTTTCAATGTAAAAATGATGAAAATTATTATTTTACCGAGTATGGTCCAGGTCTGGTTCAGGTAGTTCTTATCGGGTCCGGGTATGGTTTCTCTTATAGCAAACCTGATTAAACCCAAGTCTAAACCCTATACCATACCCAAAAATCTGATCAAAGTCTAGTTCCACTGAGTTCAAACCAAACCTGACCCGTTACATCCCTACTTGCCTGTTGGTAGGATACCAATATTTATCATTGAGCCCACACTTGAGTGTGTCGCACGTAAACGAAGAAAAGACTTTTTCTACTTAATGCCTCCCGTCAATTATTTTCCATGTTCAGTCTCCAGTTGCCTCGGAAACAAAGTTCGGTGAGGGATGCATGGATGTGCTGGGGCTTTGTTTTCGCAATAACACTCTGAGTATGTTTGTTTTGACTAGGGCTGCATGTGAGCCGGGTTTGAGCCAAGCTTGTCAAGCCAAGATTAAAAAACATATGTACATGATCGGTTGGGGTCCAGCTTGAGCAAGACTCGGCTCAGCTCAAGTTGATCATTTTTACATCACCAATTTTCTTTTTAACCAATAGAGACATGTTGGGATTGGATCTTAACACATATGTAAAAGCCAAACGTCTTACTTATACGACCTTCATTTTGTTATTTTTATCAACAAAAATGATATGCTTGGGCCTGATTGAGTACCTTTCACCAGTCATGCGTGTGAGGAACGAGCGTATTGAAAGTGCGTTCTCAACACCGTCATCCCGATATATCAGTTTTTTACTCACCAGTTTCTATCCTTTACATTGCAGTCTAATGCAAAAGTTTTTCCTATCTTCGTGGTTGAGGAAGAGCAACCTTTCATACTCAAAACAACTCACACGAAGCCAAAAGTATTGTTTGCTCTCTCTTTGCAAGCATCAATCTTTAATATTACATGGTTAAACTTTTTAAATTAATTACTTTCATGCAACACTCATGTATGAATCCAACTAAGGGATTCGGCTTCTTTAAGGCCCATGGAGACATACTTTTAAAACATACATTTCAAGTATCATTGCATGTGTTTTCCTTTTATTTTGGACTTAAGCACACATGCAAAATAAAGTAATGATTTTTAGCAACTAAATGCATTCAACCATTCGCATCATCATGTACATGTCATTCATACCAAATGAGCATGCATGAACCATTAACAATTGCATTCGATCACAAGGCGAACTCTATTCATTCTGTTTATTATCAAAAGAGCATGATAGCAAGCTGGTGCATAAGCACATTATTCAATATGTGCTTTACATTTGGCACTTAATTCCTATAAAAAAATTATCTTAACAGTTCATATACAATATCATGTTAATTCACAAAAGCACACACAAAAATACATAGAAATCACAAGTACATGTTAACTAGATCTTAGATCGGTTTAGAACTTGTAAAACTCAATTTTGTCTAACTGTTACAAAGGTTATAAAAAAGAGTACAGATGTCAGACATAGCTAAAATTTTTATAGGTTATAGATAATTCGGTCAGCTTTTCGATGCCATAAACCGTTCAAAAAAATTCATCTAAATGAGAAAGATATGACCAGTTTAGTGCACGTCTATACTTTTTCGTTTCGGCTATCACAGTTTTATGCTCATTTTGAGAATAGAGTCCAACCCAAAATTTCACAAAAGTTGTAAAATTTTGTTAGTTTTTTAACGCAACAAATCGTTTATAAAAACTACTTCAAAAGAGTAAGATACAAACGATTTACCGGTCGGGTGTCAGGCCAAAAATACGTAATAGCGGGCAATATGCATTCAGATGAGCAGAAATAAGCCACTCGAATTCATATTTCTATTTTTTATATAAACACATTAAATAAAACTTATAAAATAGTATCATATGATTTTTATATAATCTACTATAGACAAATCCCATTTTTGCAGTGGTTAGGCCAAAAAATCGATCCATCTCTCCGAACCCTATTTATTTATAAATAGTTTCAATATTTATACATTAATAAACACAAAGATGCATATTTTTCTATGACAAAAATAACAAAACCATGCTAAGCACCATAGCACATGTACATAAATATTAAACTATGATTTCTAACTAAAATTTTTACAAGAAATCAATAAACATTACATTAATTTAAGGAAATTACGATTTTTGTTTCTGACAAATCCATTACATAATTTTATTTTTTAATTTTTAATTTTAGTAATTTGATCACTTTAGGGGTAGAATCAATTTCTTCTTGAAAAAATCAGAATCAACCCTTCTTCATTAATTCAATTTATATTTTACCAAAACATTTTATGTTGACAATATATTAATTTGAATTCAAAAATACGATTTTGACAAAAATAATTTTTGAGATGGATTTTCTTCTGAAAACCCTCTATATTCAACTTTCGACAAACCCAATCCAATCCTTTGCATGGGGAGTTTGGTATGGGGTTTGTTTTTAGTAGAAATTATAATAACTTTTGTCTACGAGTTCTGGTTTATTTATAGAGAATAGAACCCCCTACTTTTCATGCAAAAACACCTCTTTCGGTTGCAAAAACAAACTTCACAAGCAAACCAACCGTTCACTTCATATGGTGGCCACGTCGAGATGATCTATGTGCTCCAACTACATACATAGGTTCACCTCTTGGTTAGACAAGAGGAAAACCATAAGAGAATGAAGAAAAAAGGAAGAAGAAGCAAGAAGGAACAAGAGGAAGCAAGAGGGAGAAGAAGGGAAAACACAAAGCAAAAGAGAAAAATGACAAATTGGGGGGGCATGAGCCCCTCCTCTAATTTTATAGTGCTTAGAGGTTGGGTCAAGTGCTGGGGCTAATCTCAACCATTGATCTAATCTAAGCATACTTTCCTTTCTCCTATCTCCTCTAGTTTTCCTTTCTCTTATTTTATTTCTTCTTCTCTTTTTTTTTCTACCTTACATAGTCTTGATTAATATATATTACATATAGTATATATTATATTGTATACTATATAGTTTTAATGTGTATGTGCTGGTTGACTTTCAACCTTTCCATATTGCAAGAGTTGTCAAATTTGCTTGCTTGGCAAGCAAGTTTGACTAGGTCAAGTTTTTTTTTATATATATTTTTTTCTTTATTTCTTTCTTTTTCCCAATCTCTCTTTCTTTCCTCTTAATTTTTTTTCAGCCTTCCAATCCTAGAAAATTCTAGGATGGGATGCCCCCTCTCTTGGGAAGCTCTCCTAGCAATAAGGCAAGTCTTGACTTTTGCATTCACATTTTGATTTTTAATAACTTTTAAAACCTTCTAAATTTATAATTTTAAATTCATTTTTACTTCTTAAAATTGACAAACAAGTGCCACATAGGAGACACCCTACCTAAGGACTCTAACCTTTTTATTAATTTTAATTAAATTATATTTTTTATTTTAATTAATAATTTTTTAATTAATTAAATTTAATATTTTGGATTTCAATTCTTTCTAAATTATTTTCAAATAAATGTGGGTTTCTCTACACCAAAAATTTGACTAACTTAATTATATATTTATCTAACAAATTTTATTTTTTTCAAAAATGAATTTTGAAAGAAAATTTTCACTAGGGTCGATAGGACCCATTGGCGTAAGTGTATTTCCTATAATTTTTTTCTAAGTCTTGCATAATCTATTGTATAATACTTAGTACATATTAGCATTATCAATTTATCACATATAAAGGCATTTGCTAAAATTAACAAAAATTCCTCAAAAAATCATTGGCATTATATATATAAAGGTGATATTTAAAATTATTTTAATTATAAAGAAATTAAACTTATGAGCCACACCATGAAACTCTGAGAGGATAATAAAGCAATGTTTGAGAAGAGAATCAAGTGCATTAGAGAATCAATTTGGCTTTATACTATGTAGGTCATCGATAGAAGCTATTTTTTTATTAAGATAACTTATGAAAAGATTTAGAGAGAAGCGTAGAAACTTGCATATAGTTTTCATAGATTTAGAAAAAGCTTATGATAGGGTCTTGAGGAATTTAATTTGGTTCGTGTTAAGGAAGAAACACATCTCTTATAGATATATTAAAATAATTCAAGATATGTATGCAAGAGCAATTACAACTATTAGAATTACATATGATGAGATAATGTTGTTTCCAATTAGGGTTGAATTACATACCTTTTTGCTTTAGTTATGAATAAAATAATATATTATATCTGAGTAAAAGTCCCTTTATGTATGTTCATAGTAAATGATATAATAATGGTGTTGTGGCTGCTATCTGCAACCCTAGGATCTATGTTGTGGTACATCTTAATGGTTTGGGAGGTATAGAAAAAACAAAACAAAATGGCTAAATTATGTAAGAGTAGTTTGGACCCAATAAATGTTTCAGGCATAATTTTGGTTCATAACTTAAAGGATTTGGTATGAGGGTTTTAGGGACACCTAAAAATGTGTGTGAGGGTCTAGGATATAATCTAAACACAGAAAAGGCTGTTGACAATCAAGGGTTTTCAATTTAGGAAATTCGAGCATTTGGAGCACCCAACAAAATACAATTTTGGGTTTCAAGACCTAAGAAGCTAATGAATGCTAGTCTAAGGCTAAGAAAGGTTAGTAGAGGTACTTAAGAAGTTTATAGTAGATTGGTATGAGGTCCCATACATTCTAGAACTCAGACACATAATCTGCAATGCGGAGACACCACTCTCCTCGTCAAAAAACAAAATACATGGTATGGGCATTAGGAAAGTTCAGGCTCTAAAGAAGGGTTGATCATCCAACCTTCATAGATATGATATGCAGAGGGGTCTAGGGAAAACTAATGGTCGTGAGAGAGGAGAGAGAGAGAGAGTAAAGAGAGAAACGAGAAAGAGAGAAAAGAGAGAAAGAGACATGAGAGAGGGAGAGATACAGAGAGAAGGGGACGACTAGAGATAAAGAAGAAAGAGAACTTCAATCAATTATTCTATAATAAAATATGCTTCCCCAGACCTCCTTATATAGAGAGAACTATGGTTACGTTCTAATTATCTAATACTACATCTAATTAAAAATGTCAATAACTATCTAAGCTAGGACTCCTACGTAGCTAAAAACTCGCCACTAATTAATCAAATTAATCAAAGACTCTTAATTAACAAATGATTAAGAAACTTCTAGAAGGAAGGACGTCGCCTAAGACTCTTCTTGATTCACGCCCCCCTCATGTGGAGCCCTTCTACTAATTAGCTTGCCTCTAGATAATGCCACATGTCTGGCTTCTCCTCTTTCTGTCTAGGACTTTTAACAATTAGTTTTTTCTTAATTAGAGAAGTCACCTCAATTGTCATGTCATCATCCTGGGACCTATACACTGTTGATCGACCCTCCTAGGAATCTAAATGTGGCATTTAGATCTTGGGCACTGAGTATGTATCTACGATCATTTTTTGGACCATAATAAACCACCATACTCTGCATCACTTTGCCCCTAAAGTGGAGTCCATGACCCTTTGAGTTGTCGCTCCTCTAGGATCAAACATAAGATTTTGATCGTCCTTATGCATTGAGACAATTTTGCAATTGCTAGTTCACGACTTCATACCTATTGTTGAACTCCCAATCCAAATCGATTATCAGTGGAGTTGGGGATATTGCCTATAAGTGCATTCGTTGGTGAGGAGCATGCAATCGATCTCATAACGATGACAAGGTTGCACTTTCAGAGAATTATCGAGATGTTGTGGCTATGTGAGAGCAAACACAACCAATTAGCAATAGTTGCATCTCTCATGGTGACCCTGTTAGTCTGTTGCCTTAGTTGAGAGCTCTTTTATGTTTGGGTGTGTTGTTTACCAACTACGCTGCAGGTTCAAGCTGTATTTGGTCCTTGCTTGTTTCATCGGATTGCTGTGGTTTACCAACACAAACAAGGAGAGGCTTGACTTATGCCTCGGGATCTATAGAGCCCTATGTAGGGCTCCTGTGGTTTCCAATTATGCATAGGGTCATATCCTTTCTGCATTTAAGATGGTTTGGATATATTGCATGAAAACCTCTAATAGTGCATGTGAGAAAGTAGACATGGTAAAATTAAAAGAGTTAAGAAAAAAAAGATCAATGAAGACTTAGAAGAAGACCGTAAGAGGTGACATGAAAGATTGCAAAGTAATTGAAGTTTTAGCTTTAGATAGACATGAATAAAGAAACAAGACTCGTTAAAACGACCCCACGTAGTCGGGATAAGGCTTCATAATGATGATGATTTTGAAAATGTGCAATGCCATGTCATGGCTTTTGCAGATTCTCAATTGAGTACCGAATGCTAATGGGCGTAAAAGTTGGTCAGCGTAAAAGTTGGTCAGATTCATGACCAACGTTCACAAGTTAGAAAGCCTTAAAATTCACAATGTGATTCACTTTCACAAGGCAAAACATCGCAACATCTTGTGATTTTTATGTGAACATGATTCAAAATAATAGGAAGTGAAATTTTGGGAGTCACAAGACGTTGCAAACATGCTCTGCAACTTGTGCATTTCTCATGTTTCATTAACCTTGAGAAAATATTTTGACTTTGATTTACAATAATCTGAAGAAAATCCATAAAATCACATGGTATTGCAAATATGGCCTAATATTCATTCATAGGCTCGCGAAACTCGTAAAAACAAGTTACCTTAGAACAAGTCTTAGAAAAGAAAAACGGAATGAGGATGTTATATTAGAATATAAGAAGGGTATTTAAGTCATTCTGTCAGTTTAATTAATTCACAAAATTTATTATTTATTTATTTTTAAATATTATGGACGGAGAAAACGTTACAAGACGTCTTCCTCCGCTCTCTTGTTTATGTCAACGGGTCATTATTTCCTCTCCAAACTAAATTAGTTAAAGTATCATTAAATATATGATTTTTTATTAAGCAGCTCCTTTTTTTAATTAGTCCCTTGTTTTTTTTTTCTCACCTTGCGCCTCTTTCTTTTACCAAAAACACCTAATTACACTTATGCAAAACAAATAAAAACCTTTGCCCATTAGGGTTAGGGTTTTCCGCTTCTTCCCCCTTTTTTTTTTGAATTGGGGAAAAATCCAAGAAGGAGATTTGATTGGGGGATCCGGATTTCCGTGCTTCTCCACCAACGAGAGAGTGAGTCGTACTTATCTCCACCAATCGGTAGAAAATTCTCGTTTTGTTTTTTTGCTGAATTTTTACTGTTTTTAATTCATAATTCGTCATGCAGAATTAGGGTTGCTGTTTCACATAAAATTCCTGGTTCTTCTCTTGGTAAATTCTGGGGACAAACAATGAGTTTTGGGTCTGTACGTTAGGAAAAGGTCGGATTGTGACACGGATTTTGTTGGTACTCGGGTATTTGGGGTTTTCTTAGGGCAAATCTTTCTGTTTTTTGTGACTTTGCGGCGAGATGACCAGAAGTTTCTGGGTGTTTCTCTCTCTACCCCTGGTGTTTACATTGGTTCCTATGTATTTATGCTGACTTTGGTATCGTTCTCCTTTTGGTGGTGTTTAGGGTTTTGGGTGTTTCTCTCTCTACCCTTGGCGTTCTCCTTGATTCCTATACATTTATGGTGAATTTGGTATCTACCACCTTGTGGTGGTGATTGGGGGTCTCGGGGTTGAAGAGTGTTTTAGATGGTACCCTGGATCTTGGAGGGTTTGAGAGAATTCACACCCACAGGCATTCACTGGCTTTTGCTGGTTTTGATGGTGACGGGTGAGGTGAATTGTATGGTGTGGCGGAGTTCATAGAGTGAGTGGAGGGAATTGGGGGCGGTGGAGATGTCGAATTCGAATAGGGGATCATACTCCAGGAGCAGCTCTGCTCGGTCGAAGCATAGTGCCAGGTTGGTAGCTCAGACATCCATGGACGCAAAGCTTCATGTCGATTTTGAGGAGTCGGAGAAGCTCTTCGATTACTCGAGTTCAATCGATGCCAACTTGTTGAATGTTGCCGGTGGCAGCATTCCTTCTTCTTCGGTGACCACGTATCTGCAGCGAATACAGCGAGGCAGGCTGATCCAGCCGTTTGGGTGTATGATTGCCGTCCATGATCAAACTTTTGCAATTTTGGCGTACAGCGAGAATGCCCCGGAGATGCTGGATTTGGCTCCCCATGCGGTTCCAAGCATAGAGCAGAAGGATGCTATCACCATCGGTATGGATGCTCGGATTCTGTTCCGAACCTCAAGTGCCGTTGCATTGCAGAAGGCTGCTCATTTTAGTGAGATTAATCTCTTGAATCCATTGTTGGTGCATTGTAGGAACTCTGGGAAACCCTTCTATGCCATACTTCACAGGATAGATGTTGGTTTGGTAATCGATTTGGAACCAGTTAACCCGGCGGATGTGCCCGTAACAGCTGCTGGAGCATTGAAATCCTACAAGCTCGCAGCTAAGGCAATATCTAAATTGCAGGCATTGCCTAGCGGTAATATAGGCCTTCTCTGTGATGTTCTTGTTCGTGAAGTGAGTGAGCTCACTGGTTACGACAGAGTGATGGCATATAAGTTTCATGAAGATGAGCATGGTGAGGTTATAGCAGAGTGTAAAAGACCTGATTTGGAACCATATCTAGGTCTGCATTATCCTTCCACTGACATCCCTCAGGCCTCAAGGTTTCTGTTTATGAAGAATAAGGTCAGGATGATTTGTGACTTCACTGCACCTCCTGTTAAAGTTATCCAAGATGAGGAACTAGGGCAGCCCTTGAGTTTTTGCGGATCAACACTGAGATCTCCTCATGGGTGTCATGTGCAGTACATGGCCAATATGGGATCAATTGCTTCACTTGTGATGTCAGTTGTGATAAATGAGAATGACGGAGAGGCTGCAAATGATCAGCTTCAGAAGGGTAGGAAGCTGTGGGGGTTGGTGGTTTGCCATCATACGAGGCCAAGGTTCATTCCATTCCCTTTGAGATATGCCTGTGAGTTTCTGATTCAAGTTTTTTCAGTACAACTGAACAAAGAGGTCGAGTTAGCAGCTCAGCTAAGGGAGAAACATATTCTAAGGATGCAGTCTGTGCTCTGCGACATGCTGCTTAGGGATGCACCAGTTGGAATTGTTACTCAGTCACCAAATATTATGGACCTTGTCAAGTGTGATGGTGCGGCACTATATTATGGTAAACAGCTTTGGTTGCTGAGGACGACTCCAACAGAAGCTCAGATTAGGGACATTATTGAATGGCTTAATGAGTGCCATGGTAGCTCAACAGGTTTGAGCACAGATAGCCTCATGGAGGCAGGTTATCCAGGAGCAGCAGCATTGGGGGATGCTGTTTGTGGCATGGCTTCTGTTAAAATAACTTCAAGAGACTTCCTCTTCTGGTTCAGATCACATACTGCAAAAGAGATAAAGTGGGGTGGTGCTAAACATGATCCTGTTGACAAGGATGATGGCAAGAGAATGCACCCAAGGTCTTCATTCAAAGCTTTTCTTGAGGTTGTTAAGCGACGAAGCCTTCCATGGGAGGATGTTGAGATGGATGCCATTCATTCCTTGCAACTTATACTGAGGGGGTCATTGCAAGAAGCCTTGGAAAGCAATCCCAAGACCCTTAATGCACAACTGGATGTTGCAAAGGCTCAAGAGATAAAGGAGCTACAGATAGTGGCTAATGAAATGGTTCGTCTCATTGAAACTGCCACAGTGCCCATTTTGGCTGTTGATTCTTCTGGAAAGCTAAATGGATGGAATATGAAGGCTGCTGAGTTGACAGGATTACCTGTGGAACAGGCTATTGGTTTGCCTTTAATTGATCTGGTCGAGGAGGATTCAATTGAAATTGTGAAGAACATACTTCTCTTGGCATTGGCAGGTGAGAGTCGGTGAGACTGTCCTTTTTGTGGTTCCAACTGTTCCTTATCCTAAAGAATATCCCCTTTTCATGTAATACATCTATTACCGGTCCTCAAAAAGTAATTCATATTTTATCTATTCCAATCAAATACAGAAAACCATGTAAAGATTGTTTTGAATCCTTAACCATGATGCACACCTCCTGTCTTTGGTAAATGCTTTCACAAGATTGCTGTCATTTTTTCACAATCTTTGTACTTACTATTCATGTTTCATATTCGATGGCAGGTAAAGAAGAACAAAATGTTGAAATTAGACTGAAAACCTTTGGGAATCAGGAGAACAGTGGTCCTGTCATCTTGGAGGTAAATGCATGTGTGACCAGGGATCTGAAGGAAAATGTTGTTGGTGTTTGCTTTGTTGCACAAGATGTTACTACTCAGAAAATGTTAATGGATAAATTTACCCGCATTCAAGGTGACTATGTTGCAATTGTACACAATCCAAGTGCTTTGATTCCTCCAATATTTATAATGGATACATTTGGTTGTTGCTCTGAGTGGAACTCGGCAATGGAAAATTTGTCTGGTCTAAAGAGAAAGGATGTGATTGGAAAAATGCTTGTTGGAGAAGTCTTTTGTCTGCATGGCATTGGTTGCCAGGTCAAGGATAATGACACATTGACAAAGCTGAGAATAATACTGAATAATGTGATGGCAGGTCAAGATGCTGATAAGCTGCTGTTTGGGTTTTATGACCAGCATGTGAAGTATGTGGAAGCACTACTGTCTACCAACAAGAAAACTGATGCAGAAGGTAGGATCACTGGTGTACTTTGCTTTCTGCGCATAGCATGCCTAGAACTCCAACATGCCTTGCAAGGGCAGCAAGTTTCGGAACAGACTGCTAGTAACAGACTCAAGGAATTAGCATACATTCGGCAGGAATTGAGAAATCCAATTAATGGGATAATGTTTACACATAAGCTGATGGAAAACTCCCTCTTATCTAAAGAGCAGAATCAACTTCTGAGGACAAGCACACTTTGTCAACAACAGTTGGCCAAAATCTTGGATGACATGGATCTGGAAAGCATTGAAGACTGGTATGAAATCCATCACTCATATCACTTGTCAGTTTCTTTCTTAATTATCATTTCAGCGATTTCTTTGCACACTTGCAAAAGGGAATGTTGTAATGTCAACAAGGTCTTGTACACTTTTGCTTAGTCTGTGGGAACTATAGCTTCCAGCTCTTTTTCAGCATTTTTCTTTTTATGGTCATTGGATGCATGATACAGAGATAGACCTTATTTTTTTATTTAGATGTTAAAATATGAAAATTGTGCTGGATCAGGAGTAGGTAACAGTAGCAATATTAGGAATACGAATGATAACAGTAGAACGAAGAAATGAATGAGATCCTTTAAACTCTAGGTAGTGTGCAGATCCAAGAACATGGATGAGAAAGCAAAATGGCCTTAACATATGATGCCGTAGGCATCAGGGATCCTGTTAATTGAAGATGCTGCATAGCTGCAGTTTTGCATCGCTGTGTTTTTGGTAAGTGGGTTGGCTTTTACATGTAGGTCATTTAAGAAGAGTTAATGAGATCAGCACATGCTGGTCCTGAACAAAGTTCAGAGATGGAGCGATTGATGCAGGTACCTTCTGTAGGTTACCATTTTTATTCCTGAAATTTTATCTACTGCTGACTTTAATAAAACATTTTAGCTCACCTCATTCTGAGAAGGAGGGGCGAATTTGGTTTTGTTTTAGTTAAGATGTCAGTGATAGGCAGTCTTGCAATGTTTTAAAAAGGAAGTGAAACAGTACATTGCATATGCTAGCAAGTAATAGGATTGCTTGGTATCACCAGATACATTATATTCGTCATCTTCTTCCTTTCTATTTTAAATTTATGATCTCTTGTTGGATTAATTTTCTCGTATATAACACATTACCAATTTGCAAGCTGTTTAACAATTTTCTCATGGCATGATACATGCTGCTGCTGTAGAAGTCCAAGTTAATGTTATATTATCTAGTTTGGAATCCTTGGTCCCTAATTTTGGTGGGTTTTGGTACATCTATTTTCTGTGAGGCTTGTATTGATTCTGAAAGTTTTGACCATAATTGAATGGCTGATGCTAGTTAATTCCTGGTTGTGCTTCGTGGTACACCTCTGAAATTGTTACGATTCTTATTAACAGCATGTTTGTAACCTAAAATGATATTGTCACCATGTTTAGGGAAGCTGCAACTGACCCAGCTAGTTGGGTGGGATCTGCTGGAATTGTCATGAGTAGGTCTTTATGATTTTAAGACACGTTCTTATTGGACCTGAAGAAACCTGTCTAATCCAGGAGTCACCCAGGCTTTAATTGAGTTATGCCAAGTTGTCCAGATGTTTTAACTTTATCCTGGATTCGATCTGTTCAAATGAAAGTCCCAGATTGTCTTGTTGGCTATGGACATGGGTTGACCTGTGTTCGGCTTTTTCAAGTTGGTTGAATCTGTGAACAATGTTTTCCACCTTTTTCTTTTCGATCTAGTAATTGGTGAACTTTGTTGTTGCGCCAACTTAATACTCTTTGTTGTACTGCCAAACAGTTATCTAGAGTTGAATACAGTGGAGTTCAACTTGGGAGAAGTTCTAATAGCAGTTACAAGTCAGGGGATGATTCGAAGCAGAGAAAAACAAGTTCGGCTTATTCGTGATTGGCCTTCTGAAGTATCATCCATGTACTTGTACGGTGATAACTTGAGGCTTCAGCAAGTCCTTGCAGATTTCCTACTTAATGCACTGCAGTTTTCCCAGTCATCTGATGGACCGGTTATATTTAAGGTTATTTCAAGAAAGAGACTTATAGGCACTGATGTGCAAGTCATCCATCTAGAATTCAGGTATATATTTTCCTCAGAGAAAGTTTTTGTTACTCCTTACAAATTAGATTTAAATAATATTCATGAGAGATTGAGAGAAAGAGAGAGGAACTGGACAATGACATACCATATTGTTAGGATGAAAATTTTAAATACTATTATGAAGATACATGAGTCTCCTTGAGAGTTTGGATTATATTAAAATTTAACTCCAAATTTTCACCCACTTAATATCTTTTCTAGTGGCTTGCATATTCAAGAATGGTGTTTTGAATGTGTCCAGCAAAATGAGTGCAAAAACCGATTTACATTTTGTTACTGCATTACATGCATATTTTAGTGAGAAAAGGTATGGGCTAAAGATTCAAGCTCTTGCATCCTCCAAAATCCATAAAATAAGATTATATATATATATATATATATATATATATATATATATATATATATATTTGTTTATTTGTGCATGTTTGTGCAAGTTTTGTGACAATGGACAACAATTATCATTTTTATCCATTGGTTTTTTTAAATCTGGCTGCTGAAATCTAGATGCATTCATTAGGTATTGAGATGTTGGAACTGACTATCACTCTGATAGGCTTGATCAGTCAGTGGGCTCCAATAGTTTTCATATTCATTTCCAACAGAAAAATCGACATATATTGCATGAACACAACCATGGTCAAGAAATTGCTCAAATCTTTGTGTTAGATTGAACTTTATTTTACAAAAGTGTGCAACTCAGCATACCCCAAGACTTGGTTCTAGTTTTTGGTGTTCCCAGTCAATGCAAACTCAAGGTTGCACAATAATAGCACAATATGGTTCAATACGCAATAGCATTGTTCACATTATATATTTTCTTATGGTTACATGATATTTGTTTCCTAAATGGTTGGCACTATATATATGAAGTTGTGAATGCTTTTAAATTTTCAAAATTTTCATTTTTTGACTCTTTTTCTGGAATCTAACCTTTCAGATGTGATCTTTATTGTTTGTTTAGTAAGAATTGACTCTTCGATCATCCAATTAGGAGATCTAAGCAGGTTTTCATAAGGCTTCAAAAGTCAATGGCATACAATTTTCATGAATTTTAAGGTTTATAAAATCACATTTTTCATAAAAAAAATACGATCCAGCACTCATTTATTAGCAAATGAATCATGCTGAACACACCATGTGGGGTCAGAATTACAAGAAAATACTCATATCAAAAAACAGAACTGTCCACACCATATGGACTGTCGGAGGAAACAATGTCCCTTTATATATACTGAAAATTGATTGAATCCTTTTGTTTTAAATACCAAATGAAGGGTTTACTAACATGCTAAGCCGTGCAGAATTATTCATTCGGCACCAGGAATCCCAGAAGCTTTGATCCAAGAGATGTTCCACCAGAGTCCAGGGATCTCTAAGGAAGGCTTAGGTCTATGTGTCAGCCAAAAGCTTGTAAAGATCATGAATGGCTCTGTACAGTATCTTAGAGAATCAGACAAATCATCCTTCATCATTCTTGTGGAGTTTCCCTTAGCTCATTATGGACATGCCAAGTGACCAAATTGAACATAAGGTTGATCTACCAAGATCTTGTAGAAGGTGAGCAGTGATCAGAACCAGGAGTTGTTTTGGTGTCGAGGTGCGTAAACCCATCATGTACATATAAAAAAAAAGGGTTCTGGCTTTTGTATAGTTCCGTGTTGAGCCATTGACAATTTTGAATAAACTGCCAAGGCAGCAGTGAGGTACTGTACTGGTTCAATAGGGAAAGAGGGGTTGGGGGTACGCAGGGTTTGTGTTGAAGGGAAAGACAAAGGCTGACCACAACCTCTACACTGTCATGGCTTTGTTGATTCACTTATCTTTGTACGTTGTGCATCAATGAAACACAAATTTGTTTTTATCTGTTTGTGCTTCATACAGCAAAATCCTTAGAAATATCATTCCAGCAGTGGGCGTGGTTCCTGTTTTGATATCTTTCCACTTTGGAGGAAGTAAATCTGAAGTGAGTAGCTGAAGTAAATCTGGTTTCATATCTTTCTACATTTGATCTTTAATGCAAGCATGCCTGTTTGCTTGTACACATGCAACAACAACAACTACAACTACACCCATATTTTAAAACAATTGGGGTTGGCGATATGAACCAACAAAGAAAATCATTCTGGGTCTTCCACGTGAATCTTTCTCCTCCATTCATTTCTATCCAATGCCATGTCCTTGGTGAGGTTCAAAGCATTCATATCCTTTCCTATCACCTCCATGCATGTCTTCCTAGGCCTACCCTGACCTCTTTTAACTAATATATTTTCTCATTTCTCCACCCTTCTGACTGGAGCATCATTAGGCCTTTGTCGAATATGTCCAAACCACCGTAAACGATTCTCTCTCATCTTATTTTCAATGGGTGCAACGCCTACTTTCTTACGTATCTCCTTGTTCCGAATCTTATCTTTTATTGTATTTCCACACATCCATCTCAGCATACGCATCTCAACTACACTCATTTTTTGAATATGATGTCTCTTGGCAGCCCAACATTCCGTACTATATAGTAAAGCAGGCCTAATAGTCGTCCTATAAAACTTTCCCTTCAACCGCAATGGCATTCTACAATCGCACAACACACACAAAACACAATGCAAGTTATTTCTTCGGTATAAAAGAATAACGGGAAAATGATACCTTTTTTGAAATGCCCTATAATTTTTTAAATTTGCCCCATGTCCAAATTCGCAAACGCTAGACTTTTTTAAAACTTTTTTACACTTCGCATGAGCAAACCTCTTATGGTTTGAACGATATACAAGTATGCTATCTCGATCTCCCAGTCTCTCACTAGAAAGTATATTTGCATGATGATTTTGCAGGCTTCATGAAGTTTGCATAATCAAATTTGCAAACTTCCTTGTCACTGAAATTTGTATACCTTTGTAAATACTGTACAAAATTCACATATACAGACAACATTTATGAGCTATCGTACTAATCTTCTTTAAGTAATTGATCTTTAAGGAGGTCTGCAAATGTACGACAATATTCGCATATTAATGTTTGTGAATATCCTCGACCTTACTCTTGTCGATCTTCGCAAATAAGGCACTACTTTGCATATATAGTACAATATTTGCAAGCTACCATGCAAATCTCATTTAAGCATAACCCTTAAGGAGGTCCGCAAATGTGTGACAACATTCATATATAATTTTTGCGAATATCTCTAACCTTTAAAGTTTATCATCATGAATTTTGTTGTATCTTCTGGATTTTTTGAAGTGAATGGTTCAGAATTGGGACCATTTGTGAGGTTTAGGCTTGCAATAGGTGGGTACTGTAATTGGAGTATGACGAACTCGAGTGGATTGAACCTGCGATGTGGGTCATGTGTCTGGGGTGCAGAACACTAATTGACACAATGTGAAGAGGTCTGAGGTTTATCGTGGTTGTGGTTGAGGTGAGACAAAGAAGGACATTGTCAAACAACTAGTTGGGTAGGTACAGTTTGAGCTCGGTAAGCAGTTCAGCTGGGGTTTTAGGTCCATATTATAGATCAAAATTCTAAGGAGGCACTAGATCTCTCCAAGATCCAATGTCTAGTCAAGGGGGTCTCTCAAGTCAAAGTGGGGTCATAAGAGGTGATGTGGCAGCTAACATGGTAAATTTATATGTATTAAAGTCAAATTACACATGTCATCTTCCTATTCAAGCTAAGAAAAAGGGTATGGGTCCCACACGAGGGACACATAGCACACAAGGAGATCCCTACAAAAGAGAACAACTTTTTTTTATGGGTAAAGACACCTGACATCAAGGAGAAGAAGGAAAAGGAAGGTGGTTACGTGGGAGGAGGCCAAAGTCAACATGGTGGGGGCCACCCCTTATGAAGGAGGAAAGAAATAAAGAAAAAGAAAGTGTGGGGCACCCTCTACTTTTCAAAATAGGGGAGGTGTCTCCTCCTCTCCCTCTCTATTTTGCATAGGGTCCAACATTAGGGTAGTTTCCTATTCAATATATTATGATTTTAGTAACTTAGTTAGGTTTATAGGATTTGGTTAGAGAGGGACCCTAGTCTGGCTAACTTCTATAGTCTAGTTCTAACTGTCAATTAGGATATTGTTTTGGTAGTTAGAGGGTGTATAGGGACTTGGGTTAGATTTTCTATTTTAGATTAGAGCTGGACCCAAACCCAAGTCAAACATTATAAATAGAAGTTTTGGGTTCCTTTTTTAGAGATTGTAAAATTTATGAATTTGGTTCTCTCTCTTTCCCTCTCTCTAACATTTCTCTCTCCTCTTTCCCATCTCTATCTTATCGCTCTCTCTTTTCTCTCCTCTCTTTATTTTCTCTCTAAAATGTTGGACCAATCCTCAAGAACTAGTCATTCATCCCCATCAAAAGGCCCAACCTTTCTCAATGTCTTGACCATGTAATCTTGCTTCCCACCAATCCCGTTGTATTCTAGTTGGGCCCAGGTTAGGTCTGGGTTGAGCCTAGGTGTGGGTTAGGTTAAAAAGGTCAAACATGGATTGGTTTTAGACTGAATCTGTTTAGGACTGACCAATTTTTTGTAAAAAAAGCAGTGCGCCCAAACGGGTAAACTAAAAATCATGAAATTTGGTGGAGGTCTTCTAGAGAGGTCGAGGAAGATTCTATCCAAAGGACATGGTTAAAATCGTTTTGGGCTAGGAGAACTAGTCTAAGAAACAGGGGGTCGAAATAGGGACATGCCTCAAAATAGGTTTTATTTAGGACATATAGGTTTTGGGGAAAAAAGTCATATCTCTCAAATTAAATATGGGAAAATATAAAAATTGGTGAAGACACTAAGGAAGAGTTGAGAAAGGTTCTCACAAAAAATCATAGCCTAACTCATTCTGGTTTGGGTGAAAGGATCTCGAGGTCAAGGGATACAAAACAGGGGTCAAGACTAGACTGGGTTTCAAGTCTGGTAGGTTCCAATAATTTCTCTCTAAAGGTGTTTGGTAAAATCATGAAATTTTATGGGTAATCTTAGGACAGGTTAGGCAAGTTAGGGTTCAATTTTCATGGAGAGAAGATGTATAGGGAGAAACGTTGTAAGCAAGTTGGGTATGTTTATGCAATCAACAATAGAGTAGATTCGTACTTGATGTAGGGTTCTGTAACACCCCAATTTTAAAACCATTTTTTTAGAGATTTTTTTAATCTTTTTACATGATTTTTAAGAAAATAGCAAAAACACTTTATAAACACGGTCCAAGCCTTGAGCGGGTTATAGTTTGCAACTTACATATGTAAGACTAGAAATAACCGAATCAAACCATCATTTGCATTAAAATAGATCGAATACTAGTTTCACAATAATAAGAGTTTACAAGACTTAATGAAATAATCAAGTCAATAAAATAATCCAATCCTCCCAACAACTTAAAAGAAGTGTGACTCTCTTGGCACTACCCCGAGCCTCCCGTCATCAACCTCCAGCTTACTCGTTAGTTGGAAAATTAAAAGTATAGGCATTAACCACAGTGCCAATAAGAAACACCCGACATCATAGACATGAAAAGAATACAAATACATAAAGTATACATCTAATCATATAATGTCATAGCATATAAACACAATAATGATCATGATTACAATAATGATAATTAAGCATACAAGATTTCACAATAATTCATTCTTACCCTCAAGTAATGAACATGCATCATATCATTAGTGATCAAGATCACAGTAAAACAAGACCATATATGCTAACATATGCATGAACTCAAAATCATACATGACATGCATAAAAATTTATGCCGACATTTAATGAATCATTTAAACACTTGTGAACCTAATTTAATATATTGTTTCTCTTTTCTATCATAAAAGGGTACACACCTAGGATCCTATTCCAACTCAGCAATCACATGGAGGTCTATTATGATATATATTTTAACGACCCCATTGATTTGAAGAGTCAGACCAAACATCCACTGAAGTGGTCTTTGACCGAGAGACTTAACAGTGGTCCAAAAAATTGATTTCTACTTTATAAAGTCTGACTGCTTACCTAGGATGAATTGATAGTCCAAACTCTTACACCAAGAGACTTAACAGTGGTCCAAAAAATTGATTTATACTCTATAAAGTCTGACTGCTTACCTAGGATGAATTGATAGTCCAAACTCTTACACCGATGACTGGAGGCCAAAGAAGTGTCTATGCCCTTGCAACATGTCAGTCGACGTGTATACCTCCTGTCTTCTCCAAAATAGGCCGCTGGTTCAAATGGGCTATTAGGTGTTATGACACTGGGCTCAAGTACAACACTTGGTGTAGTCAATACTAGACTCAACAACCCCAAGCTCTTCTCTGGGTAGCTCAAACCATTGCCCCACAAGGCATGAACCCACACTCCCTGAACTCACTGAGGTGCACTAAAGATAGTCCATTTGATCCAATCAAGGTATGTACTCAACTTAAGGAGCACCCAAGAGTTTAGCTTAAGTGTGTGCGTGACCATGAGCATGTTTGTTATAACTTAACTAGGTGCTTGTTAGCACCCTTGGTTCCACTGAACCTGGTTCGCATTCGAGCTACAAGTATGCATGCCTTATATGACTTACAATGTACCATATGCCACATACCACACTACATGGTGCATGAGACTCATTTCAATTTAGCATGAACCATAAATTTCATAAAATAACACATGTAAGCCTATGCACACTACATCACCCAATCATCATGCTTAAATCTCATGTTTTAACATGAAGCCTCATATGTCATCATGCACAAATAATCAACATGATTTCATACAACATATTCATAAAACATCATATATTAGCATATACATGATTAACATCGTATATCATAAGCAAACATATGATTTTAGCAAAATAAGTTTACAAGCCAAGATATTATCCAAAATCAAGAACTGCATAAATTAAATTTTTTATGTTGTTCATAGATCTGTTAGACCATCATCCCAAATAGATATAAACATATAAAAATTCTCAGTCATACCAGAAGGTATTAGCTCTTAAATCAAAGTGATAGCTCACAGGAAACCAATTTTGTTTGCCTATAAAAATTCATGGTCCAGAGACTGTATTTCTGTTATGACAAAATGTGTCAGAAACTTGCTTTATAAAGAAGCAGTCACCAGACTCAATACATGAGGGATCTCATCCTCCTAAACTTTTTTGGTGTTAGCTACACTTGTTAGCTTTTAAAATCATCTAACTTTACTGAAATACTCCATCATATGATTTTTTTTTTAATTTTTTGGACCAACAATGATAAAAGGTATTCTTGTGGATGAATAAGACCACATGTCAACCTTCCACTGTACGCAAAGTAATAACTTCAATCAATTTGGTAAAATATTCTATTGCAGCAAGAAAATACTTATGGCCATTGAAAGCAGAAGGAGTAATTGGGCCTACAACATCGAAAGCCCACATAAAGAATGACTATGGAGATACGACCGATTGTAAATATGTGGCTGATGCATGAATGAAAGGTGTGTGCATCTGACATTGAACACACTTCTTTACAAAACGATAACAATCTTGTTGCATGGTTTTTCAATAGTATCCTGTTTGAATGATCTTCTTAACAAGGGTCTGATAACTGACGTGACCACTATAAATGCCTTTGTGCGCTTCTCAAATGATCTCCTTGGCTTCATCTTCATCCAAGCATCTGGAGTACTCGACACTGAACCCACGGTGATAAAGGACATTGACAAGAATGAAATATTGGGCAGACATGAGCTAAATCGCTCGTTGCTTCCTCTTCAACAATTCTGGTGGAAGCTCACCAATTTCAATGAAATGCTTGATGTCTTGGTACCAAGGCTTTTTATTTTGCTCCACTTGGTTGATTTGCATAACTGGAATGAAGGCAGGTTGATTAAGTCTGCAATTTCAAAAGAACGACATGATTCATTGTCTTTAAAGGACATAATGGAGCCAAGGCTGGCTAAGCCATCAGTTATTTGATTAAAATCTCTTTTGATATGATAAAGCTAAAATTCTTTGAAACTATCAATGAGAGCTAAAATAGTCTTCTGATAAGGGAGTAGCTTTTGATCTTTCACCTACCATTCGACTTTGACCTGGCTAATGACGAGTAATGAGTCACCAAAGGCATGCACTCTCTTGACATTGAAGTCTTGCAAAATTCTTAGACCTTGTATTAAAGCTTCATACTCAGCCATGTTATGAGTATATTGAAAATCAAGTTTGAGGGAAAAAGAGATCATCTCCTTCTTAGGCATGATCAATAAGATCTCGATCCTTATACCAGCCATATTCTTGGAGCCATCAAAAAATAAACTCCAAACTAGAGACTGCTGGACATTATGAATGCACTCATTTGGGATATCGTTCTCGATTTTTACATCTTCTGTAAAAGAAAAATCTGCTAACTGGTTGGCGATGGCCTCACCTTTGATTGACTTCTGAGAGACATACTCTAAGTCATACTGCATCAACAGAACTTGCCACTTGGCAATCTGTCCACTGAGAAACGGTTGTTCGAGAATATACGTAAGAGGATTAAGCTTTGATAAAATCTTGACTTCTGATGCTAACAAGTAATGTCTCAATTTTTGACACATCCAGAACAAAGCTAGGCATGCTTTCTCTATTTGAGAATATTTATTCTCATAATTGATAAAGGTCTTGCTCACATAGTAGATGGCATGCTCCACTCAACTGCCTTCTTCATATTGTGCTAAGAATCTGCCACGAGCGGTTTGATTAACTAAGACATATAACAAAAGAGGCTTTCTCAATTTTGGCAACTTCAAAACAGGTGGATTGAGAAAATATTTCTTGATGCACTCGAATGACTGCTGACACTCTGGTTCCCATTCGAACTTCACTCCTTTTCTGAGTAGATGATTGAAAGGTTCACACCTCATGGCCAAATTGGATATGAATAATCGAATTGACTGAATGTGTCTCTGAAGACTACACAACTCTTTGAGATTTGTTGGAGGTGGCATATCAATGATGGCCTTTGCTTTAGCGAAATCCACTTATATCACCTTTTTGCTAACCATGAAGCCAAGCAGCGTGTCTGACTCTACTCCAAAAATACATTTTTGAGGATTGAGTCTTACCTTGTATAGAATGAGTTGCTTGAAGACTTGACCAAGAGCTTCAATATGGTCCGCTTCTTCCTTGGATTTGACCAGAATGTCATGGACATATGCATCCATGATTTTATGCATTTGATCATAGAAAATGACAGCCATTGCATACTGATAGGTTGCCTCAGTATTCTTAAGCCCAAATGACATGACTATGTAACAAAAGGTGCCCCAAGGCATGGTGAAGGATGTCTTGGACTAGTCACTAGTGGCCAACTTGATCTGATTATATCCAGAATATCCATCCATAGAAGAGAACACGGCATGACCTGCCGTGTTGTAGATCAGGAGATCAATGTTGGGAAGTGGATAATCATCCTTCAGAGTAGCTTTGTTGAGATCTCGAAAGTCGATGCAAATTCAAACTTTGTCGTTCTTCTTAAGAACTGCCATGATATTTGCTAACCAGTCTGGATAGTCTATGGCTCGAATGAATCCGACTTTGAGTAAGTCCTCAAGTCATTCCTTGACTTGTTGCTCAATTCGAGGATCCATTTTTCTCAACTTCTGCTTGACCGACTTAACATTTGGCTTCAAAATAAGGCGATGCTCAATCAATTTGGGATCCAGACCCGACATATCTGTATCCATATAAAATTTTCCCTTGAGCGGGATCCTTTCGCATTTCAACATTTTTTTTTTTGAAAATAAAAGATAACTCGCCTTTATTTTTGAAAAAAGATGGGAGATAGGGACTCACTCATCGGTACGAGGTTCGACCGTTCCTGGCACCTTTATCAAAGGTAATCGAACCAAAGATCGAATCAATGCCTTTTGCTTTGCCTAAATTTGACTAAGAAATTATTTTAAAATCCTAAATGCACATTGAATCAAACTTGTACTATGAACCTTTAAAAAATGATGCATGCTTTTGATTTTATTTTATTTTTAGAACACTTAAAAATAATTTCAAAATTATAATTCTAAATGAATTTCAAAATTATAATTCTAAATGAATTTCAAAATTATAATTCTAAATGAATTTCAAAATTGAGTTAAAAATACACTTCAAAAAATGTTGAAAAGTGTTTTGAAATAATTTTAGAAAACTATTTGAAGTAAAATTCGAAATGAAATTTGAAATTTGAAATAAAAATTGAATTTGAATTTGAAATTAGAATTGATATTGAAATTGAGATTTGAAATTGAATTTGAAGTTTGAAAATTAAGATTTAAGTTTGGATTTTGAAATTGAAATTTAACTTTGAAATTGAAAATGAATTTGGAAATTGAAATTTGGAATTTGGAATTGAAATTATAATTTGAAATTGGATTTTAAAATTGGAATTTAAAAATGAATTTAGAAATTGAAATTTGGAATTTAAAAGTAAACTTTGAAATTAGGTTGAAATTGGGTTTTTGAATTTGAATTTGAAATTGAATTGGAATTAGGATTTGAAATTGGTTTTTGAAAACAAATTTAAATGTATTTTGAAAATAAATTTTGAAAATGAATTTCGAAAATCACTTGGAATATTTTAAAGTTTGAGATATTAAAATAATTTGAAAATGAGAAATAATGAAATGATGTAATTTTATGATGAATGTATTTAATAAAAGAATTTCAAAAGGTTTTATTTTAAAGGATGATTTTGTATTTTTACAAAATTTAAAATAAAATTAATTTTTAATACATTTATGACTATGGCCATAAATGTATACCAAATTAATTTATATTTTAAATTCTGATAGAAGAAGAAAAGGAAATTAATTTTTGAAAATATGATGTTTTTTTAAAAAGGACCTAAAGTGTAGGTCAAATTTTATTCAATAAAAGATAAAAATCCTAAGTATTATTCGCATTCTGACTATGGCCACGAATGTGAATCGTCTACTTAAGATTATTTACCTCTTATTAGAATAGTGCACATGCCATTGGTGTTTCACCATAGTGCCCTTTTGAAAAATAAAAATAAAATGCCATAATCAATTGCGAAGATTCAAAATACAAGTACATGCTTATCTATTCTAATCTATGTAAAAAATAAAAATTCTCATTAAATGAAATTATTACAACCCCAAATTTAAACTGAATATTGAAATTTCTTAATCTAAAAGAGAAACAAGTATCTTTCATGCTTCCCTACAAAACACAAGATGATACGAAGCAACAGAGATACGAGATACAAGAACATAAAGTAAAAGTTGTGAGAAAGTAAATGCGGAAAATGGATGCTAATTAAGATGCACTAAATAAAAATTATATTATGAAATTAGAGATGCAATGATATGAATGTGTAAGGATTGAATGAGAATGCAATAATGAAATTATTGACAAACTTAAACATTAACAAGCATTCATCTTTAAAATTGAAAGAAAATGAAAATTATGATTAAGAACTACTAAATGGCAAGAAATAAAAGATTGAATATAACAAATGAAATTATATGGTAAAATGAAAGAAATATAACATGGATAATATGCAAAATGTATAGGATGAAATGCATATGCATATCCAACATGCTGAGAATGAAATGCATATGCTAAGAATGAAATGCATATGCTAAAATGAAATGCATATGCATATGCTAGAATGAAATGCATGTGCATATGCTAAAATGCAATGCATATGCATATATTAAGAATGAAATGCAAATGCAAATGCTAAAATGAAATGCATGTACATATGCTGAGAATGAAATGCATATGCTAAAATGCAATGCATATGCTTATGCTGAGAATGAAATGTATATGCATATGCTAGAATGAAATGCAAAGATGCATGTGGAATGCAAAGATGCATGTGTAATAAAATGTAAAGATGTTGTGAAATGGGAAATGCAAAGATGCAATGATGAAGTGTAAAGATGCAGTGAAATAGGAAATGCAATGAATGCTGCAATGTAGTGCAAAGGTTCTATGAAACAGGAAATGGAATGAATGATGTAATGTAGTGCAAAGGTGCTATGAAACAGGAAATACAAAGATGCATTAATGAAGTGTAAAGATGCAGTGAAATAGGAAATAGAATGAATGTTGTAATATAGTGCAAAGGTGCTGTGAAACAGGAAATGCAAAGATGCATTATTGAAGTGTAAAAATATGAAACAAAAAATGCAATGAATGCTGTAATGAAGTGTAAAGGTGTTGTGAAACAGGAAATGCAAAGATGTATTAATGAAGTGTAAAAATGTGAAACAGGAAATGCAATGAATGCTGTAATGAAGTGTAAAGGTGCTGTGAAACAGGAAATGCAAAGATGCATTAATGAAGTGCAAAGATACAGTGACTAAAGATGATGCAGTGAATGAAATGTTGTGGGAATGAAATGCTATGAGATTCAGATGTAAAGAATGTAGATTAAGGTGAAGATGATGCATAAAAGATAAAGATACAATGATCATCCGTTGTCAGTGTTGACGATATTCTGATTCAATTCAATTGCAGAATATAGGCGACACAGGGAAACATAAATGAACACACAAATTCATATGATATGCAGATACAAAATCAATTGGAGGAGTGTGATGCAATGGAATGCCGATGAAAAGGATGCTAACATAACTCGCAGAGAAAGGGAAAACCCGACAGACACTGGATTTCATGGCAAATCAAATGAAATTTCATGGCAAATCAAATGAGATTTCATGGCAAATCAAATGCAAATGCTGGAATGAATCCATGAAATTCGTGATGAGATGCTGAGTTGACTCTGTGAGATGACATACGATGTGAATATGCTGATGCTCAACAATACTTAAATGATTGATGCTATTGATAAGATGCAATAGAAAAGGATGCAGATGATGTAATCAAACAAGACAGATGTTGATGCTGAAACAAGAAAACTGCTGAATGAGGATCAGATCAGATGAAATGCGCAAAAGACTATGGATGCATAGATGCTAAAATCATCAAATGATGCTATGAAATTGAAATGTGATGAATGAAAAATGCTTTATGTGATGCACAAATTTAAGAAAAAAAAGAAAACTAGGCAGATGCAACATTATAAGTGCTGAATTGAAAAAGTTACAGAACAAAGGAAATAATGATAAAGATGATGATGCCGATGCTATGTGAATGATACAAGAACCAAAAAACATGATGTACAGGAAAGATGCAATTAACTATCCATGGATTCAGATCAGCTAACGCACACAGAGGTGATGAAATGCATTTCAGATGCAACATGATTGAAGATGATGTGATGATGCGATGCAGAATTCTCAGAATCGCAGATGCATATGATGAACACATCTATATGATATAATAGACCAATTGAATCTAGGAAAAAGAATATATGCAATGAGATGCAATAAGTGAAATAGAAATTAATGTGCGTAAACTACAATGAAATCAAAAGAGCATTTAAAAACACAAATCCGTAGGAGGGAAGAGAGGAGAAGAGGAGCTTCTTACCAGATTAGCTGGAGCTGATCAGGGAAGAGAAGGCTGACTTCTCAATGTTATCCGTTGAGGAGGAACATATCCAAAGCCTCTGATGAGGAAGAAGGAAGAAGAATGAAAGAGGAAGAAGGAAGGAAGGAAAAGAAAAGAAGAAGAGAGAAAAAAAATGGAGAGAAGAGGGAGGAAAGAGATTAGAAGGGAGAGGGAGGAGCCTGTGTTTCTCCTCTTTTCAAAGATCGACCCCTTCCCTCAACTTTACATGAGTTTATAAAGGAGAGGGTAGTTATGCAAATTTCAAAAATGCCGCTTCCAAGTTTTAAATTTTTTTAAAAAGGGGTTAGTTGCGATTTTTTTCGAAAATCCCCTTTTATTTGACCTAAAACAATTTTTATAAAGTTTTTTGAAATTTTCCATTTTTATTCTTTGAACTTAATCCAAGAAAGTGCTATAAGAAATACAAGTGACTCAAGAGGTGGGTCCCAGGGCCAGAAAAAGTAATTTTGGAAAATTTGGGGTGTTTACGGATGTTCCTCTTTGTTGCTAAGCCGATTGAAAGCCGAACTTAGTGGCAAAGACAAACACACCAAATTTAGAAGATAAAAATGTTTAGATGAGAAAGAAAATTGATTTAAGAAATGTTCCTCACAAAGTGAAGTTGCATAAAATGTAGAAATATAATCCCTATAGCTTTGAAAAAGGGGAAAATATAGAAGGTGTCTCACAGACTGAAACAAAATAAGCTTTTGAAATACAAAAGAATTTAGGTTTAGCCATTGACCTGGATGGGACGAAAATACCTTAAAAATGAGGTTCAAGTTTAATCCTTATCCTGAAAGGGGAAGAAATATGATGTTGTAAGCACAACTGGGAAAATGAATAAGGCAACTCTTTTTGAAGAGGTAAACAATACTAGATTGCATTAAAATAGACATTGAGTATTTATTTCATGTTTGGATAGCCAAAAATTTTTGCCAATAAGATGAAATTGTAGTTGATTCAAATACTTAAAAATGTGCATGTATGTGCAAAAGATATTTCCTCTTTTACCTAGAGTATTCCTCCCAACGAGGTTAACTCCATGGATTCAAGAGTCAAATTCAAATTTTAATGTTGTTAATTTTCTTTAAGAAAGCTATCCATTTTCTTGATATAAAGAGAGAAGAAATATTCTTAATTTCATGAAAGCAAGTAGTGAAAAGATATTGATAAAAGAATTTCGCATAAGAAAAGATGATTCTTGGAAAATTTGGTAGTTTGATATCTAAGTTTTGTACTTTTTGAGACATAAAATTGAATTCTTTTGTTGGGGTTTGACAAGAATTTCATCATATCAGCATTCAACTTGGAGATGTTCTGATTTTCCCTAAAAGAACACTTCACACTCCTTCAACTTGGAGATGATCAGGGTCTTCCTTGGCCCAGAAATTAATAAAGATGTCTCTTTTGATTAAAATCTTTTGATAGTATGAGTCAAATATCTTTTAGGGCTGGTCGAGAGGTTCAGCGCATCGGCCTTCAACTTGGCGATGATCTGAACTTTCTCTGGAAGGACACGTCACAAACTCCTTTAACTCGGAGATGATCCAAGCCTTCTTTATTCTCAGGGGTCTAACTCACATATCAGTCTTCAACTTGACGATAGTTGAGAGATCCCTTTTGCAGATAATCAATTATACTTGCTTTATTGAGAAATTTTGAGTGAATTCTTTATTGCTCAGAATATTTTCACTGCTTTCTTGCCAGAAGAATCATCTTTTAAAATGCACCATAGCTATTATCAATATTAATTCACTTCTGGATTTTCAACATCATTGAATATTCCTTCGCTAATCATACCAAAGATATTTCTTGTATCCTTTTGGTTAATCATCAGGGAAAAAATTTGAATTTTATCTATCTTAGTAAAAAGCTTTACCTTTTTGGAAAGGATACTAGAGGTAATATGAGGTGATTGTTTTGTGCAGTAAAATATTGAAATCAACAAATGTTTTTAGTAAATTGGAAAAATGTTCGAGAATCCTTTATAAAACATTTACTCAACATCGAAGCTGATGGGACCTTTGGCTAAAATTTTTAAAGAAATAATGTAGAAAATAGATTTTGGAAATCCCGTCCAGTGAAAACTGGATTTTGATAATCTCAACCAATGAAAACTGGATTTTGGTAATCCCAACTAGGTTAAAGTTAGATTTTGATAATCCCGACCAATGAAAACTGGATTTTGATAATCCCGACAAGTGAAAACTGAATTTTGGTAATCTTGACCAGTGAAAATTGGATTTTGGTAATTCTGACCGGTGAAAACTGGATTTTGATAATTCTGACCAATGAAAACTGGATTTTGGTAATCCCAACCATTGAAAATTAGATTTTGGTAATCCCGACCAGTGAAAACTTGAGTTTGATAATCCCGACCAGTGAAAACTTGATTTTGATAATCCCGACTAGGTTAAAGCAAAATTTTGATAATCCCGACCAGTGAAAACTGAATTTTGATAATCTCGACCAATGAAAACTGGATTTTGATAATCCCGACCAGTAAAAACTGGATTTTGATAATACCGACTAGGGTAAAGCTAGATTTTGATAATCCCGATCAATGAAAACTGGATTTTGGTAATCCTGACCAGTGAAATCTAGATTTTGATAATCCCGACTAGGTTAAAGCTAGATTTTGATAATCCCAACCAGTGAAAATTGAATTTTGGTAATCCCGACTAGTGAAAATTAGATTTTGGTAATCCCGACTAGTGAAAACTGGATTTTGATAATCCCGACCAGTGAAAACTGGATTTTGGTAATCCCGACCAGTAAAAACTGGATTTTAATAATCTCGACCAGTGAAAACTGGATTTTGGTAATCTCGACTAGGTTAAAGCTAAATTTTGATAATCCCGACCAGTGAAAACTGAATTTTGATAATCCCGACCAGTGAAAACTGGATTTTGGTAATCCGACTAGTGAAAACTGGATTTTGATAATCCCGACCAGTGAAAACTAGATTTTGGTAATATCGACCAGTGAAAACTAGATTTTGATAATCCCGACTAGGTTAAAGCTAGATTTTGATATTCTCGACCAGTGAAAACCGAATTTTGGTAATCCCGACCAGTGAAAACTGAATTTTGGTAATCCCGACCAGTGAAAACTGGATTTTGGTAATCTCGATCAATGAAAAACTGGATTTTAATAATCCCGACCAGTGAAAACTAGATTTTGGTAATCCTGATGTAAACACCTCAAATTTTTTGCCTTCATTCACAAGCCCTTTCCTTTGTCACTGGGACCTATTCTCTGCAGCCTTCAGGGAACCAACTGGTCGAATATCTGAGCGAGGGCTGTTCATAGCCCAAATTTTATAATAAATTTCAACACTTTATCTTGCAATCAAGATTTAATATCTATTTTGGCTCAATTTTAATCATCAATTCTGGCCTTGCGAACAAAAATGTTCAAATCTTTATCTTTGCCAGGGGTCTGAGATTTTAAATCCCTCATCCAGGGTTTACATTTCATGTGTCATTGCATATCACTGTATGCATTTGGCATATCATTTCATATTATTTCATTGCATTTCATCTCATTTTCGAGATCCAGCACTGTGGTTTTTCTAAACATCTAATCCAAATTCAATTTTTAAAACCTTTCTTTCAAAAGCAATTTCAAAAACTAGGGTTTTAAATCGACATTTTACCATTTGTTAACCCCCAGGATCTTATATTCTTTTATTTCAAAATATTTTCTTTACAAAATGATCTGGATTCATTTTAAAATCAATTTTTATCTGATCTCAGTTTTTAGATGAGACCCATCTAGGTGGCGTCGCTTCTGAATTCCTTCATTCCTCAAATTTCTTAAATTTTTAGAGTCCTAGTTGGATCAGGATTCTATCTTTTTACTTTTTAAACCTTTTTCAAAATTTCATTTTGGTTTTAAATTAGAGGTAGTCTTATCCCTTGTCCATTTCTGTCATTTTGGACAAAATCTCAGAGTTTCAGTCGGATTAGGACTCTTTTTCAGAGTTTCAGTCGGGTCAGAACTCTACTTTTTACCTCTATTTTTATCTTTTTTCGAGAAAACCTTTCATTTTGGCCAAAATTCTAGAGTTCTAGTCGAATTTCAGAGTTTCAGTTGGACTAAGACTTTGCTTTTCATCTCTATTTTCAATTGTTTTCAATAAAAGTTGTCAAAATCTTTTATTTTGGTCAAAATTCTAGAGTTTTAGTCGGACAGGGACTCTGCCTCAGAGTTTCAGTCGGATCAAGACTCTATCTTTTACATTTATTTTTACTTGTTTTTGAAGAAACCTTTCAAAACCTTTCATTTTGGCAAAAATTCTAGAGTTCCAGTTGGACTAAAACTCTGTCTCAGAGTTTCAGTCAGACTAGGACTCTATCCCGATGTTATCCTCTACTTCTGTTTCTCACTTGTTTTTGAAAACCTTCTCTTCAAAAGAGTCAAAATCTTAGAGTCTCAGTTGAACTAGGTCTCTTCTTCAGAGTTTCAGTCAGATTAGGACTCTATCTTTCATTACTGTTTTTACCAATTTCTGAGAAAATCTTCTAAAATCTTTCGAAAGAAGTAAAAAACTCAGAGTTTCAGTTGAATCAGAACTCTATTCAAGAGTCCCAGTTGGATCAGGACTCTGGCCCTAACTTCAATTTTTAGAGAATTTTTTAAAAATCTCTTCATT
This sequence comes from Nuphar pumila, assembly GCF_984573655.1. NCBI lineage: Eukaryota > Viridiplantae > Streptophyta > Magnoliopsida > Nymphaeales > Nymphaeaceae > Nuphar > Nuphar pumila. The sequence goes on from NC_143264.1 coordinate 26,143,138, forward strand.
TATCTTTTCAGAAACCAAATTTCAAAATTGTTATAATTTTATCACAGAGATTCAAAATTCTAGGACTCTATCATAGAGTCCCAGTTGATCAGGACTCTCACCCCAGTCTCGTATTTTGCTCATTTTCAACAGTTTAAGAGCAGATTTTTCAAAATCTTATTGTTTTCCTTTAACCCCCCCCAAATAAAGAGTTTCAAAATTTCAGGACTCTGTCCCAGAGTCCTAATCGAATCAGGACTCTATCCTAATTTCATTTTCTCGTTCCATTTCTACTTGTTTTCAAAAGTTCTTTTAAAATCTAGTCATTTGCTTCCAGGAAAACAAAAATTTCTTAGAGTTCTAGTCAAATTAGGACTCTTCTTCATAATCCTAGTCAGATCAAGACTCTGAACCTGACTTCAATTTCTATCTTATTTTCACTTGTTTTCTAAAACCCTCTCGTTTGTTTTCCTAGAAAACCCAAAACTTTAAGAGTTTTAGTCAAATTAGGACTTTGTCCCAGAGTCCCAGTTGGATCAGGACTCTAATTCTGATTTCAGTTTTTATCTAGCTCTCACCTATCTTGCGAAAAGTTTTTGAAACCTTCTTGTTTGTTCAAAATTCTGAGAGTTCTAGTCAAATTAGGACTCTATCCCCAGAGTCCCAGTTGGATCGAAACTTTGTTCTAATTTTATCGCTTGTTGCTATTTTCACTGGGTTTTGAAAATTCTTTCATCTGTTTTTCAGAAAAACCAAAAAAATCTAGAGTTTTAATCTGATCAAGACTCTATCTCAGAGCTCTAATCCGATCAGGACTCTATTTTGATTATTGTTTCTACCTCTATTTTCAGTTTCTCCACTTGTTTTTAAAAATTAGTCCATTTTGCAGAGTTCCAGTTGATTCAGGACTCTATTTTAGAGTTTCGGTTGAGTTAGGACTCTAACCCTGACTGAATTTTCCAACTTATTTTCACCAGTTTTGAGAAAATCCTTCAAAATCTTCTTCGTTTGGCTTTCAAAAAACTAAATTTTAGAGTTCTAGTTGGTTTAGGACTCTGGTCTAGAGTTTCAGTTTGCTTAGGACTCTATTTTCAAAACCTCTAATTATTATCCAGTGATTTTAACTCTATTTTGAAACCATTTTCAGTCTTTATTTTAACTTTTTCAAAACCTTGATGTAGGGCCCACTCAGTTGACGCCATATCTAGAAGAGTTCTGATCCAGTCATAATTCTATTTGGTTCAAAAAGATTCTATTTCAATTCCAAATTCTAAACCTCTTTTTGAAAACTTTCATTTTTAAGTTTTAAAAATCGTTTTTGAAAATCAAGTGGGGACCACTCTGGGTGGCGTCACATTTGAAGAAGTTGGGGTTAGATTAGGGTTAGTGAGTGTTCTAGTTAGGCTATGAGTTTAGAAGAGTCAAAATTGATTTTAAAAATCTATTTTTACTCTGGTTTTTAATTTTGGCTTTTAAATTAAAGTTTTAAAAACTAAGTGTGGGCCCACAGAGGGTGGCTCCACATTTGGATTTATTTTAATAGAATTAGGATTCTTAGGTTAGTTAGGGCCTAATTAGGAAGTTTGAAAAGTCAATTCAATTAGGAAAAATCCCCCCCCCCCACCACCCTAATTAATCCAATTAAGAAAAAAGTTTTGAAATTTCTGAACTCTTTAATTAAGATTTTAAAAAACTATAAATAGGGGTAAAAAGGGGGTCGACCCCTAGGTTTTCTCTCTCCTTTTCTTGCTCCCTCTCTCTCCTCCATCAACTCTCCCTCTTCCATTGTTGCGACAACAATCCAAGGTGAGACTGCTATATTTTATTTCATTGTTTTTTATTAAATTTTTATGCTTTTTGCCATGGATTTCACCATTACCGCCCATTGGTTATGAGATTCTAGCCATGTTTTCATTCAAGAATCTCACAATCGATTCAAGAAGATGATCTAAGACTGTGTATGGACGTTTTTCATGATTTCAAACCATTAAAATCATTTATATTAATATTTTTTATGTTTAAGCCAATAAAAAGATAAGATTCGCCTGTTTAATAGGTCGAATCCCTCTTTCAAAGGCTAAATCAAGTTCTAACCATGCTTTTCCTGAGTTTTTTTTAATTTTATTTTACTGTATTAATATTTATTTTATTCACTCAAGCATCAAATCTAAATTCGTGACATTATTTACATATTTTTTTAATTTTTTTCCATGTTTAGATTAGGGTTTTTCAAGCTTTATCGCTAATATGCGATTTTCAATCTGGGGCATGCAGGAACAACGTTATTTCATGTGTGTTTTTCTATCATAAAAATATTTTTTTTTAGGGTTGGTTCAAGGGTTTGTCAGTGACTTTTCACAAAAAAATTGGATTATTTTGGGTTCTGAAACTCTGCCAAAAAAATAGAAAACCGAACTGCAATTTTTAAACTGTGAAATCGCTATTGGGATTCGGGAAAAACTTGCAGAGGCAATATCTCTCTCATCAAAGATCCGATTGATGATCCGTAAGTTGCAGTGGTTTTTTCTTTATGTCTAAAATTTACTGTATATTTTTAATATTTTTTTGCATCTGTCTGCTATTTTTCCTGTGTCAGAATATAGAGTCAGTTTCTCAGAGCTTGTTATACCTTGTTTAAACACTAGATCGACTTGTGTCGATTGCATCTCCTTAACTGGAGATTTGATCAACAATCTGTAAAAAAGAAAACCTTCCTCTATGTGTCTTATGTTCACTGCTAAAATTTTATAATTTTTGAATATGATTTGTTATGTTTCCCTTTACCCAAAACCAGATGCATGTATTTCAACTCATTATATATTTGTTATAATTGATCGTATATTGCCAGAATGATATCTCCCTAATCGAAGATGATTTTTTTGATCTGTAAAAAAGGGAAATCTCTGTTTTTTTGTCTAGTATCTCTCTATAATTTTTTTATGAATTTACATGATGATTTAGTACCTTATTCGGGCCTGACACTGTGACAGGTATGTGTTCATAGGCAAAAGTTGCATATATTGGGGTTTTATTCAATTTTCATACTAAAAAAATGTTAAAAAAATATTTTTTCAAATGCAATTTAATTTTATTGTTATTATAACCATCCATGTCGATTTTTACAGATTTTTGAGTTCATTTGATATATTGTTTGATTAAATCATAAAAATAGGGTGCCCGTGGAGTCCCGATTCAAATAAAATATTGTTAAAAATTACTCTTTTTATGATATTTCAAAATTCTATGCATGTTTTTCATATTTTTTGGGTTTAATCATGTTAGGGTACTTCATACCCGATTTGGCTTTGATTTGAATCCATTTGAGCCCTAAATTTAAAGTTTTACCAAAATATTTTCTAAAAACCTTGATTTCAAGGCCATAGTCTTGTTTTCAGGGGTATTTTTGTCATTTTCTCTAAAATCCAAATTTTAAAGTTATTTATTTTTATTATTTCTTCAATTTTACATCATGTTTTATTATGTTTATCTCAGAAAAACATGAAAAAAGGCTTATATCCAGATAGATCCAGTAACTTCTACATATTATTGGATAAATCCAGAAAAGTCGACATATCTTCACTAACAAGTTTTCTAATTTTGCAGGTACCTTTAAGAGTGTATTTTATTTCCTTTTCTTTTCTTATGTAAATTGTAATTGTAAACTTTGGAATAAGAATTTAAATTCCTGCTTAGAATAGGATTGCATTGCATATAGTTTTATTTTTCAATAATGTTAATGTGTGATGGATGATGATTCATGCATACTCGAACTCACAATGGTCTACACGAATGACATGTGCACTAGCTTATAAGAAGTTGATAAACTTGATTGAGTTCGCATTTATGGCCATAGTCAGAATATGAACAAAATCCAGATTTATTATCTTCTTTTAAGTCACAATCAGCCTACACTCTTAGGCTATTTTAAAAAACCATTGCATATTTCAAAGTTTTCTAACTATTTTCTCTTTTTAGAATTAAATGAATTAGATTCAATCCATATCTGTGACCATAGTCAGGGATATGAGAAAATCTATTTTATTAAAATTTTACAAGGCACATAAACTTTCTTTTTCAAACAATTTTCTCAAAAGTTTTTCAGAAAATGTTTCCTTCAAAATTGCATTCATTCATCTAAGTTAGATTGCATCATGAAAGGATTTTCATAGGGCCACATGCCCATCCCTTTTGATATATTTTCCAAATTCATCACAAAAAAATCAATTTTCTCAGAAATCAATTTTCACAACACATCAAGATTTCTTCAAAAATCAATTTTCTTTTCTTCAGAAATGTTCTCTCAACATGGTTCACGATTTTAAAAGTATCATTTTCCAAATAATTCCAATTATTCCAAGCAAACTTCATGTTTTCAAAATTGCAATTTCTGAAATTAATAGCACATGCCTAATTCTTTGTGCATTTAGGAATAGAACATCGATTTAGACAAGTTGAGCAAAGCTGTAAACACCCCAAATTTTCATCCTCATTCACAAACACCTACCTCCTGCCACTGGGAGCCACTCTCTGCAGTCTTCAGGGAACCAGTTGATCGACATCTGAGTTAGGGCTATTTAGGGCCCAAATTTTGCTTCAAATTTAAATATTTTGCACTTTAATCTCATTTTGGCACAATTTCACAATCATCAAGTTTTGTCTTCAGATGAGAATTCTCAATCCTTTGTCTCTGCCAAGGGTCCAGGATTTCAAGTCCCTCATTTTGGTTTATATTTCATGTGTCATTGCATATCACTAGATGCATTTGGCATATCATTTCATTGCATTGCCTAGCATTGCATGTCATTGCATCTCATTATCGAGATCCAACACTCCTGTTTTCAAAATCCTTAAATCCAGATTCGAGTTTTAAAACTTTTCTTTTAAAATCAATTTCAAAAACCTGGGCTTTAAATCAATATTTGCTATTTGGCTAACCCCCAGGGCTCTACATTTCTTGTTTCAAAGACATTTTCTCCAGAAAGACAATCTGGATTTGTTTTTAAACCTAATTTTAATTGATTTTGATTCTCAAATGAGACCCATCTAGGTGGTGTCGCTTCTGGATTCCTCTATTTGTTAAATTTCTCAAAATTTCAGAGTCCTAGTTGGATCAGGACTCTGTCTTTTCATCTTTTTAAACCTTTTCAAAACTCTATTTTGATTTTAAACCAGATATAGTCATACTTCTTACCAATTCTTTTCATTTTGGCCAAAATCTCATAGTCCTAGTTGGATCAGGACTCTTTTTGCAGAGTTCCAGTCGGATCAGGACTCTGCCTTTTACTTCTATTTTTACCTATTTTTGAGAAAATCTTCAAAATCTTTCATTTTAGCCCAAAATTCTAGAGTTCCAGTAGGATTAGAACTCTTTTTTGGAATTCTGAACGAATCAGGACTCTATTCTGAGTTCATTTTCTTACTTCATCTTCACATGTTTTCAAAAGTTCTTTTTAAAATCTCATCATTTGCTTTCTGAAAAACCAAAAATTCTCAGAGTTCTAGTCGGATAAGGACCCTTCCTCAGAGTCCTAGTCAGATCAGGACTCTGAACTGGACTTCAATTTCTGCTTTATTTTCATATGTTTTTCAAAATCCTCTTATTTGTTTTCTTAAAAATCCAAAATTTTAAGAGTCCTGATCAAATTAGCACTCTGTTCTCAGAGTCCCAGTCAGATCAGAACTCTGTTTTGATTTCACTTCTTGTTTTCCTTTTCACTGGTTTTCAGGAAATCCTTCATCTGTTTTTCAAAAATGTCCAAAAGCTAGAGTTTTAGTCTGATCAGGACTCTATCTCAGAGTCCTAATCCAGTTAATACTCTATTCTGAAGCTTGTTTTTACTTCCATTTTCATTTTCTCCACTTATTTTTCCAAAATTGGTCCATTTTGCAGAGTTCATGTTGATTCAGAACTCTATTTCAGAGTTTTGGTTGAGTTAGGAGTCTAACCTTGACTGTATTTTCTGACGTATTTTTACCAGTTCTGATAAAATCTTTCAAAAACTTCTTCATTTGGCTTTCAAAAACCTAAATCTTAGAGTCCTAATTGGTTCAAGATTCTGGTCCAGAGTTTCAGTTCGCTTAGGACTCTGCTTTCAAAACTTTTGAATTCCATCTATTGATTTTAACACCTTTTCAAAACCATTTTCAATCTTTATTTCAAAATTTTCAAAACCCTGATGTGAGGCCCACTCAGTTGGCGCCATATCTAGAGGAGTTCTGACTCAATTAGGATTCTGTGTGGTTTCAAAAACTTTTAATTCTTACTCTAGTTCCAAACCGCTTTTGAAATCTCCCATTTTGAAGTTTTAAAATCATTTTTGAAAAAAATCAAATGGGGCCCACTCTGGGTGGTGCCACATTTGAAGAAGTCAGGATTAGACTAGGGTTAGTCAGTGCCCTAGTTAGATTAGAGGTTTAGAAGAGTCAAAACCAATTTTGAAAATCCATTTTTATTTAGGTTTTTAACTATTGTTTTTCTAAGTTTTAAATTGGAGTTTTAAAAACCCAATGTGGGCCCACACTAGGTGGCACCACATTTGGAGGTCTTTTAAATTAATTAGGAATTTAATTAGATGCTAATTAGGTAGTTAGGGTTAGGGATAGGATAGGAATCTCCCAAAAAAAATTGCCCCCCTAGCAAACCCAATTAAGAAAGAGTTTGGCTTTCTTAGAAACTCTTTAGTTAAACCTAAAAAATTTCTATAAATAGAACCAAGAGGGGGGGTCGACCCTTATTCCTCTCTCATCCTCTTCTTGGAGCTTCTCTCTCCTCTCTACAGCCTTCCTTCCTCCTTTAGCAGCTGCAACCATCCAAGGTAAGGATTCACCATAGATTTCAAGTTTCTTTTATTTTTTTATGCTTTTATTAAGGATTCCACCATTGCCGCCCCTCCATTATTGGATTTAAACTTTGTTTTCATCCAAGAACCTCAAAATCGGTTTAAGAAGATGATCTAACTCTATTTGGTGATGTTTTCTAGGATTTTAATCCGTTGGAATCGTTTAGAATATTGTTTTTTATGTTCTTAACCAATGAAAGGTGAGATTTGCCCGTTAAATGGGCTAAATTCATCTTTTCAAAAAGGTAAATCAAATCTAACCATGGATTACCTGTGTTTTTTTTCCCTATCATATTAGTGTTTCTTTTATATATTCTAGCATTAAATCAAATTTTGTTATGATGTTTATGTATTTTTTTTTATTTCCATGTTTAAATCATAGTTTTTTTGGGTTTTATTGGCTATTCGTATGCTTTGATTCTAGGTCTGTTGAAATCATGTTATTTCATGCCTAAATATCGATAAAAAATTCTAATTTTTTTATGGTTGGTCTACGAATTTGTCAGTAACTCCATATAAAAAATTTAGATGTTTTTGGGTTTGGGAACCTTATCAGAAAAATAAAAAGTCAAGCCGTGATTCCTATTCCTTAAAATCGCTATTGAGATTTAGGTATAACTTGCAGATGCGATATTTCTGTCATCCAAGGTCTGATTTATGATCTGTAAATTTCAGTAGCTTTGTATTAATGTCTATTATTTGCTGTAATTTTTTCATAATTTTATATTTTTGTCTGATATTTTTCTTCTGTCAGAAGGTAGAATCAACTTCTCAGAACTTGTTATGCTTTCTTTAAACCCTAAGTTGATTTGTGTCAATCGTATCTCCCTAATCGAAGATCTGATTGATGAGCTATAAAAAAGTAAAATCTTTATCTAAGTGTCTGCTATTTACTTCTAAAATTTCAGAATTTTTTAATAAAGTTTGCTATTTTTATCTATTCCCGAAATCAGAAGTACATGTTTTAACATATTTTATATTCGTTAAATTCAAGCATGGTTTGTCAGAGCGACATCTCCCTAACCGAAGATGATTTTTCCGATCTGTAAACAGGAGAATCTCTGTTTTTATGTCTAGTATTTCTGTGTAAATTTCTATGAATTTTCATAGTGATTTGACCCTTGATTCAGGTCTAACACTGTGATAGGTAAGTGTATGCAGGTAAAAATAACATATTTTAGGGTTTTTATGCAAATTTTATATTTAAATAATGTCAAAAATATATTTTTATGATTCTAGTTTAATTTTACAGTTATCAAAAGTGCATGTGTTGATTTTTATTAATTTTGGAATTTCTTTAATGCTCGAATTGATTATATTGCAAAATAGGGTGCCCGTAGGATCCCGAAACACTGGAAAAATTGTGTTTTTCATGATATTTTTTATTTTCTTCATAAAAGTTCATGTTTTAAGGTTTGTTTGTGTTTAGAATCATTCTAGGACATTGAATATTCGATTTGCCTTTGATTTGAGTCTTTTTAAACCCTAAATCCAAAATTTTACCAAAATATTTTCTGAAAACCCTGATCTCAAGGCCATAGTCTTGTTTTCAAGGGTATTTATGTTTAGAACCAAGAATCATTCTAAATTTTGAATTTTAAAGTTATTTATGTTTATTATTTCTTCAATTTTATTTCATATTTTATTATTTTTATCTTAGAAAAATATGAAAAAAGGCTTATATCTAGATAAATCTAGTAATTTCTAGATATTACTGGATAAATCTAGAAAAGCCAACATATCTTCACTAACAAGCTCTCTAGTTTTGCAGGGATATTCAAGGTTGTATTCTCCTTTATTTAAATTCAATTAGTGATGTAAATTGTAAATAAACTTTGGAATAAGATTTTAAATTCCTGCTTAGAATAGGTTTGCATGTGCATATAGTTTAATTTTATAATAATGTGTGATGAATGATGATTCATGTATATTCAAATACACCATGGTCTACACGAATGGCACATGCACTAGCTTCTAGGGAGTTGGTAAACTCGATTGAGTTTGTATTTATGACCATAGTCAAAATACGAATGAAATCTAGATTTACCATCTTCTTTTAAGCCACAATCAGCCTACACTCTTAGGCTATCTTCAAAATCATTGCATATTTCAATAATTTCTAAATATTCTCTCTTTTTAGAATCAAATGAGATGTATTTAATACGTATTCGTGGTCATAGTCAGGGATATGTAAAGAATGCATTTCATCTAAGTTCTACAAGTCACAAAAATTGTTTTATCAATGATTTCTCAAAATTTCTTCAGAAGATATCTTTGACAAATTGCATTCATGCATCATGTAGGTTTAGATTGCATCATGAACATATTTCACAGGGCCACACACCCATACTTTTGATGCATTTTTCAAATTCCATCTCATGAAATCGATTTTCTCAAATTTGCCCTGATTTCCCTCAAAATTGATTTTCTCAAAATCCCTTCTGATTTTTCCAGGATGTTTCAAGTATTTCTCAAGTTCAAAATCATGATTTTACAAGTCCTAATATTTTCAATTTCCAAGTTCTAATTATGAGAAATTGAGTTTTTCCAAAGTTATTTGAATTTCCTCACAAATCAAGTTTTTCTAAGATTTTTTTCGAGTATTTTAAATCTCTGAAGCATACATACATCATGTTTTCAAATCTGCATTTTCAGAAATTCATAGTACATGCCTGAATCTTTGTGCATTTAGGAATAGAACATCGATTTAGACCAGTTGAGAAAAGCAAAGCATCAGATTGATCCTTGGTTCAATTACCCCTAATAAAGGTGTCAGGAATGGCTGAACCTCGTACCGATAGGCGAGTCCCATTCTTCTGAATTATTTTCAAAATCTTTTTCAAAGGCCAGTTTGACTTGCAAAAGTAAAATTTTGCAATGATAACAAAAGCAAAGCACATGGTTGATCCTTGGTTTGATTACCCTTGGTTATGGTGCCAAGAACAGTTGAACCTCGTACCGACAGACGAGTCCCATTCTTCAGAATTATTCTACATTTTAAAATGAAGGCGAGTTATTTTCAAAACCTTTTTCAAAGGTCAGTTTGACTTGAAAAAGTAAAATTTTGCAATGATAACAGGTTTGGCGACCATGATGAGACCTGTCTTCGCCTGATCAATCTAATGCTCTGCTCTATTTAACTTGTCAAAATCATGTTCTAATCAATGTCAGCTTTATATCTTGTGAACCTAGGAGCCTAGAATCAAACCCAGCTGACATGGATTGCGTATAGACTTAGGCATGGTTTGATAAGACCGATTGAGGAGGCATTATTCATGCTCACGTAGACTTAGGTCTAAAACAATCCTCCTCAATCTAGGATCTGTTTGAAAACAATGTTTGCTTCTTATAATTTTTTCAAAAATTCTAACTTCTTTAGGTCATTAGAGCCTTCTGTTCTCATGCATGTTGATCATATTTCAAAAACAACCCCACCTACTTTTACCTGGCCACCACGTTGCTGGGCTTTCTTCCAGAACCATAGTTCGGGACAAAGCCTCACAACTGAGGCACCTATTTGGGTTGATCCCCCTGCCAAGTATATCAGCAGACGCTCAAAGATGTCTGAAAACATGAGCCTAGAACCAAAGAAATTGATTTTATGCCACGTACATCGGGCCTCGACTCAAGTATATTGGCATAGCATGATTAAACAAAGATGATCTGAGCTTTATAGTTAGGGTTAGGGTCCTACAACTATTTCAAAACTTATGCATCTAGAGTCAGCTTTTAGGGAATACTGTATGTGCATACTTGTTTGTACAAGATGTGATTGAATGTATTTTGGTTATTTCCCTTTATTCTCTTTATTTTCTTATATTTTTCATATTTTTTCTAAAAATACTTGACGATTTTCAAAATCCCTTATTTTCTATCTATTTCCATGTACTGCCTAACATCCCCTTTTTATTTCTTAAATCCTGGATGATGTTTAGAAAACTCCTCTGCTTTTCCTCAAAACTCCAGGTGATTTTCATCTTTTCTTTTCTCTAGATCTCGAAGTTCCAACCATGTTTTAATCCTTTCTGCATTTTTTTTAAAAATCATGTGGTTTTCCTCAAGTCTTGTCCTGATCTCCTCTTTATTTTTCAGTCTATCCTGATGGCATCCAGTCAGCTTGATTCAGTATTTCCTGAGGGCCATATCTCCTATGAGGTGCGGCAAGGTCTCCTCGATCATCAAACTCTGAACACCAAACCTTTCATTCTCTAGTGGTACTATTCTTGGCTCAAGAACTTCTCTTGTATATTCCTGGACCATCTGAGTGACTGCATATTGGAACTGACATCAACAGTGGGAGAATAGATCGTCAATGACAATTTGATTCAAGCCTTAGCAAAGTGGTAGAATCTGCGTACCTGTACCTTCTGATTCCCATGGGGAGAGATGACACTCTACTACTGGATGAATTTTCAGATATTATGGGTCTACCTGAGCCAACTGGTCAGCTAGAGGATCTGATAAAACAATAGTTTCTGATCAACGTCAAGGGACTTGACCCTCGAGATGCTCTAGTCTGGATGACTGGACGCAGATCTTGGCCACTGATAGAGGCGTATGAGAGCCAATATGTCAACTTGTTTGAGTTATACCAACAGTATGGAGCATTTGAAGAAGTCGACTCCTTATTCCGAGCAACGCGAGAAAGGATTCAGCATGCAATGATCTTGTGCATCATAGGGCTAGCCTTCTTTCAGGACAGACAAAACTACGTAGATATCAGAATAGTATAACTTTTTAGAAGATATGGAAGTCGACAGACCAATCATCTCTCTATCGCCATGGCCGCATTAGCTTTCTTATACCGTGAATTGACCCGTTTCATGCTTAAGGATTCTATCTTAGTAGAAGGATGCATATACGCACTACAGTCTTGGCTCCTTCGACATGTGTCATCTCGAGCCAGCTCATTCAGATATAACAGCAAGAAGCCATTACCTATTTCTTGGTACAGATTCTTGATCAATAACCTCCATGAAGAAGAAATTGTGTGGGACTACTTCGACCGTCAGGAGTTACTTCCTCAATACACTTATGCATATGGCAAGCGATTCATCTGCAACTTTGGGAGGTTTCACCATCCCATGAGACAGCAAATATTCCAGAATTTTCTCCAAAGGCTGGTCGAGGGGAGTGAATTTTCGATCCCTGCTCCAGTTTATATGTTTGGGCTTTTCTTGAAGGTCCCCCTTTTGTTGAGGACCGGTCTGGAGAGGCTTGTCATTGTTCTTGAAGAATTTCCGCTTTCTGCCCCTATTCTGCTCGGGCTTTGTGCCACTGCCCTACTTGCTGCTACTGCCCTGGTTATCCCCTGGAACCTCGGCGGAGTAGGTGAAGTGTGCTTTCTTCTTTGGGTCTTGCACATTTTTGACTAAAGCAACACCCTCATACATCCCGTTTTCCACCCCCATCTCGAGCCATTCCGCTCACTCTGTTAGTTCAATAAAGGACTTGGAGGGATATGGGAAAAGAAGACTTTTTAGGGGTTGGGAGAAGTTGTTGAGAATGACTTGGAGAGCATGCTCCTCAGAAATAGGGTTTCTCATTTTGTTGCACAGGCTTCTCCACTTGTGAATGAAGTCCCTGGCCTTCTCATTGGGCTCCTGTTTTAGGTTGCACAGGTGGTTCAGGGTGGGCAGAGCTTCCGTGTTGAACAGGAAGCGTTCAACAAACATATTAACGACTTTGTCAAAATCCCTTAACTCGATGGGATTGACATGCTCAACATACCATTTGGCGGCTATTCCCTCCAAACTGCGGGGAAAACAGAGGAAGAGGGCACGGTTGTCTTCGCTGAACCGAGCGCATTCCGCAAAGAACATGGCAAGATGAGCTTTAGGATCCCCGGATCCATCAAACTTAATGAACTTTCTGAGGAGGTTCTCTAGATTGATGTCCCCTTCCAAGTCGAGGTAAAAATCCTGTCTAGTGTATGACCTTTTTTCTTTATCCCGGACTTGCAGGTCTTTGACCATTTTTGTTAGTGCCTGCATCGAGTCCTCTGCAGGGGCCCCATATTTGGGCTTGTTCACTGACAATGGCTCTTCTACCGGCCTCTTGGACTGCCGCAGATGTTTCGGGATGTAGATCAACTGCTCTTCTTCGGAGTTCTCTTCTGCTGATTCTGAATCCTCCGAAGTACTGTCACGTTGTACTTTCTGTTTGCTGATTTTGACTGGCTTCTTTATGGGTTTTTTCTTGGCTTTGCCTTTAAGAGATGCCTTCTTGGGAGCAGCCTTAGCCTGCTCGGCCATCATTTTGGTCATCATCTTTTGAAAAATCTGGTACATGGCCGGATCAACGTCGCTCTCATCCCCTGAGGCTTGCCTTTTGGAATGTCTAGGGGAATTCATCTCCTCTGGCTCGCTGTCACTGTGCTGTTGAGCAGCCCTCTTATCAGCCCTTGTCTGAACCATTTTCAGATGCCAAAGCTTTCCTGTAGAATATGGGAATGGTTAGAGTATGGAGAAGCTTTTGAAAATCATAATTTCTTTGAGAAAAAGCAAGAAATGAGGGGATTTGGTAGACAATTTCAAGAGATTATCCCATTACCCGGGATTGGGTCATCACACGATTTGTGATAATTGTGTTACCATTTGATGATAACAGAGAAATATGCCTTGTTACCTAGGCGAGGTCATCAACCATGAGAAAATATATTTGAAGAAAATGGGGAAGGAATGTCCCGTTTACCCGGGATGAGGTCGTTACTCAAAATTTATGACTATTTGTGCTATAAACAAAATACAGAAAACAACTTTTTTTGGCCAAAAAGTAAATTTTTATTGATATTTTTAACTTTCAAAGACAAAGAGAGGGTGGACAGACAGTTTGCCATCACTCTTGATATGTAGATGATACATTTGGCCCAGGAAATATAGACAAAGAAATAAAGGAGTCCCAGGTATATTTGGCGACATGATATGCCCCAGACCACTGATCCGACTGCAGGTTGAATTCTGGCACGTTGCCTGTCGGGAAACGGGTGTTGGCACGAACTTGCCGCTGTGAAAACTGCCTCAGACATCGTTCCGGCTGATAATCAACACAAAAGAAAGGGCCCATTAACTTATAGCGCTTGTCGCGAGCGTAGGTGTATTGAGGAACAGTCTCTCTTCTGTCAAAGAAGTCCCAGGTAATCTCCTCCTGATGCAGCTTCTCGATCAGAGCTCGGCATTGGATGACTGTCTTTGGCTGCTTACTGTTGAACCTGAAAGAACTGGCCTTCGAGGGAACGTGTCGCAGGAACCACGATTGCAGGGCGTAAGTGCATCCTTCTACCAGAATGGTCTCTCCGAGTGCAAATCGAGCCAAGCCCCTGTAGAGGAAGGCTAATGCGGCCATGAAAACTGAAAGCTGACGGGTCTGCTTGCTTCCCCATCTTCGAAAGAGCTGAGCGACTTTGATATCTATGAAATTCTGGCCATCTTGAAAGAAGGCTAACCCCACTGTGCACAGGATCATGGCATGCTGAATTCTGTCTTTCGCTGCTCGAGACAGAGTGTCAACCTCTTTGTAGGCTGCGTACTTTTGATATAGTTCGAATAGGTCAATGAACTTATTTCCACCAATCTCAGTGAGAGGCCAGGATCTGCTCCCCGTTGCTCTGGCCAAGGCTTCTCGAACATCCACTCCTTTGATGTTGATCAAAAACTGCTGCTCGACAGGATCATCTGGCTGACCAGCTGGTTCGGTCAATCCCATTTGAACTCATCCATCAGTAGAGTCATCTCTCCCCATGGAAACCAAAATGTGCAGGTACGTGAATTCCATCGTTCTGCCATAGCCTGAATCAGAGCTCCGTTGATGGTTCGCTTGCCTGCCGCTGATGCCATCTCCAACCCACAGTCATCCAAGTGGTCTGGAAACATACGTGAGAAGGTGGCGAACCAAGAATAATACCACCGAGGGAAGAAAGGACGAGACTGGATGACCCGCAGATCCGGGGGTCCATCCTGAATCTGATAGAAGACATGATCTCGGGGAAAGACAACATCGAGGGAATTTGATGCCATTGAGATGATACTGGGGTAAAGAAAAATAAGGAGAATTAGATAAAATGCAGGACTTACGGATAGACTCTTGAAGAATCAAACCTGAAATTTTTTTGAAAAGGTTGATGAAATTTTAAAGGAATTTTCCAGAGTTTTGAAGAAAATTTGATCTAAAAAGAGAAAAGAAATGTAGGTAGAGAGAAATATACACCTGGGGTTTTTGAAAATAAGGGTAAGTTTTGAATAATACACCCAGGGTTTTGAAAAAGGGTTTGATACATATATACGAAAGAAATAAGAGAATTTATCATACAACTAAAGCTGCACAAACAAGGATGCGCACACAACACTCTCTAAAGGCTGACTCTAAATGCAATATTTGAAATGGCTTGTAGGACCTTATTCCTAACTCTAGGGTTCAAATTATCTGATTCCAATCAAGATACGCCGATATACCCAAGCCGAAGCTCGAAGTACGTGGCATAAAAATATTTCTCCGGTTCTAAGGTAATGGCTTCCCAACATCCTTGAGCACCTACCGATATACCTCGGACTATGGCCCTTAGGTACGTGGTAGGGGGGCGCGAACCCAAATAAGTGGTCCAATTGTGAGGCTCTCCCGAACTATGGTTCAGTGAGACAGCCCAGCAACGTGAAGACCGGGACAATATAGGTAGGGAGGTTTTCAAAATATGCTCAACATGCAAGAAATCAGAAGGCTCTAATGCAAGTCCTAAAGAGATAGATTTAAAATGAAGAGAAGCATACACTTGTATATATTGTTTTGCATTCAATCCCTAAAAATTGAGGAGAGTTGTATTTCAGACCTAAGTCTAATGTGAGCATGGAATAATCTCCTCAATATGGTCCTACCAAACCATACTTATATCCTATATGCAATGATGTCAGCTTTAGGACAGAATCTAGGCTTCTAAGGTTTGCATGAAAATGAAGCTGACATATGAAGAATAAAGACTTAGATAATATCAAAGCAAAAGAAAAGGCATAATTCGACCGGACGGAGACAGGTCCCATCTTGGTCGCCAAAACTGTGATCATCGCAAAATTTTTCCTCTCGTAATATTCTCTCTCTTCCTTCTCTTTTCCTTTCCAACCTCTATTTCCTCCTTTTTGAAGGGAGAAAAAAAAGACAGAAAGAAAGAGAGAAGAGAAAAGAAAAGAAAAGAAAAAGGAGAGAAGAGGAACTCTTTTGCGGGGTCTCACTTGACCTTAATTTTGAAAATATTTGAAATAACTCGCCTCCGTTTTTGAAATATTTACGGGAAAACTTGGGAGACGAGATCTGCTCGTCGGTACGAGGTTCGACCGTTCCTGGCACCTTTACCAGGGGTAATCGAATCAAGGGTCAAATTAATGCTTTTTGCTTTGCTAAGAAATTATCTAAGAATTTATCCTAAGTCTAAATGCACAAAGAATCATGCTTGTGCAAATGCAAAAATATATGCTCTTTTTGAAAATATTTTAAAGAATTCTCAAGTTTTTATGAGATGAATCTGATAAAGTGAAGAAATGATTTTTAACTTAGAACTTAAGATTAAAGTTCTTAAGTTTTTAGAATAATCAAGAGCTTGGGAAAATAAATCTAGATTTTGGAAAATGATTTTGAAGTTTTGAGATAAAAGGGATTTTCAAAGTCATAAATGGACTTTGAATCAGAATAGAAATGAAAATGGAATTGAATCAGGAGGAAAGGTGGAATTGGGAAATTTGAATAAAATTGAGAAATGGAATTGATTTAAAAGTTGGATTTTCAAGATGAAATCTGAATCTAATATCTGGATTCTGAATAGAGTTTCAAAGTTGAATTCTGAATTTAGGATCTGAAATGGAAACTTGATTTGAAATCTGGAATGAAATGGAATTGGTTTTAAGAATTGGATTTAAAGTGGAATTTGGTTTTGGAATTTTGAATGGAATCAGATTCAAGATTTGGAATCCAAGAAGGTATTTAGATCTGGAATCTGAGATCCAAGATAGAGTTGAACTCTGGACCCTAAGATGGAATTGGATCTGTAATCTGAGATCCAAAGTAGAATTGGATTCTGGATCCTAAAACGGATTTGGATCTAAAGTCTAAGATCCAAAGTGAATTGGGTTCTGGATCCTAGAATGGATTTGGATCTGAAGTCTGAGATCCCAAGTAGAGTTGGATTTTGGATCCTAAGGATTGGAATTTGGATCTGAATCTGAGATCCAAAGGTAGAATGAGGATCTGGATCCTAAGTAGAATTTGGATCTATAATTGGAGATCCAAAGCGGAATAAGGATCTGGATCCTAAATGGAATTTGGATCCGAAGTTAGGAATTCATGATGCAATTTGGATCTGAAGTCTAAGATCCAAAAGTAGAATTGTATTCAGAAAACTGGATCTAAGTTGATCTTTTGATTTGAATTTTGAAAGTCTAAATGGGACTTTTAAAGATGGATCTGGGTTTTGAAAACCCAGATGGAACTTAGGAATGTTTGGATTTTGAGATTCGAAGTCAATCTCAACTTTGGTTTAAAACTTGAAGAAAACTTGATTTTGAATCAGAGGATGAATCAACATTTTCAAAGTTAAATTGAACTTTGAAATTGGATTTTGAATTGAGTTGGAATTTTGGAATTTCAAAATTGATTTGAATTTATAAATGAACTTCAAAGTCAATTTGGACCTTGAATTTGGAGCTTGAATTTGGAATGAATCAAGAATATAAAAATTGAATTTTGAAATTTCAAAGCCAAATTGGACTTTGAACTTGGAATTTAAATCTTTAAACTATAGACTTAAGAAAGATATTTGAGATCACTTGGATTTTGGAAAAGAATTTTGAAAAATATGATGTAATTCTATCCTATATGATGAATGAATTTGAATAAGTTTGAAATTGGACTTTGAGAAGCTATTTCATTCTTTGAATGAATTAAAATAAGATTGAAAATATAATACATCCTTGACTATGGTCATTGAATGTATTATATGATAATCTATATTTAAATTCAAAAGAAGAATAAAATACATTTTTAGTGCTTTTATAGAATTTAAAATGAAATTAACTCTCAATATACCCTGACTATGGCCATTGGTATATATTTTGAGTTAATTTTAAGTTAAATTCTGATAAAAGAATAAAATATCTTTAGGAAAAATATGATGAATTTTGAAAAATGAACCCAGTGTGGATCCAGTGTTATTTTGTAAAAGATAGAAATGCTAAGTTTTGTCCACACCCTGACTATGGCCATTGATGTGGATCATCAACTTAGTATTTATTATCTCTTACGAAATGGTGCACGTGCCATTCGTGTTCCCATTGGTGAGAATTTGAAAAATAAAGGCAAAATGTATGAAAAAACAAGTAATTCAATGATATTTACAATGCTCATTCATTCTACCTAAAGCAAGGAATGTAAATTCTCATTAAAGTCTAGCTATTACAACTCATAGAATCAAATTTACAATTTCAAATAATAACTTTATCCACATATTTTCTGCAAAATATTTGGTTAGTAAAAAAAAAATGGAAGAGAATTACATATGTCACAAGGATGCTAATGTCAAGAGAAATTACCCATGAGTCAGAGCTTTTATGGTGGAAAGATAGAAAATGATACTCATACCCATACTTATAAGCATATGTATACATATTTTCTTACATGTATAAACATATCTATATATATACATGGATGTGCATATATACATATATATATATATATATATATACATATATAGATATATACACATGTATAAGGAATATACAATGGCCCGGGAGATGGGATGATATAGTGGAGGATTAAGATAATGCAAAACGTAGCTATAAGTATGTGAAAATGCTTTTCTTGAGAAATCATGGGAAATGTACATATGCTGAAGAAATAACATGCAATATTTTAGGAAAGTGACATATGTATATATGCGAGGAGATTGACATATAATTAGCATACACTAAGTGATACACAAGGAATGTATGTGCACAGAGAATAGGGTTGTGAGCATTGGATGAGCTATAGATGTTAATCACAGATGCAACAGGGTGCTATATATAAAAAAAACATAAGTGTGGTGAATGAGTGTAAACCGTGCTGAAGATATATATACATTGGTGAGATGTATGTGGTAATGAGACTATCTTATAATAAAACATTATTGTGAGTCTAGAGCAAGGTGGGTGATTTTTGCAGCAACCATGGAGGGGTAGTGGCGCTGTGTTTGTAATGAAAATGCAATGATGCAGGGCATTGAGGTGGCGCCATGGTTGGAGCAATGGAGGCATATGCTGGGGGTGTAACAGTGAGTAAAAAATGTGGTGGGTACGGTGGGTGCTGGTAAGGTAGCTACTACCAATAGGACTATAACAGGGATAAAAGCACATACAGTGGATGGGAATATGATGAATATGGTGAAGCATACTGTGGATATGAAGAGGGAAAATATGAATATGAATCCTAATGGCGACAATGCTGCGACAACGAATTGATCAATTTTATACAGTCTTCTGATTCCTCAGGTTAATCATAGCCCAACGACTTGATGAGCTACCCTCAGTTATAATGAAAACAAACTTAGGAGATAATCCCTATCATGACAGGTGGCAGGAAAACACATGTTGCATTCAGAAATATTGATATAGGCAAGATCGAGATATAAGAGGTAGGGTGAAAAACCAGTACCTTGGATGAGTTGACTCATAATGACCATAATTTCAGCAACAAAGTAGAGATGATGCATCCATTTAGAATGAAGTACCATCTCCTTGGAGATATTGAGACTCCACTTGTTTTTCGCATCATTCAGAGAAGATCTTTGATTTATCTTAGGCCTAACATGATTACCCTTTTCTTCCTCTTTGATAGTAGCAGCTGCAATCTCAGCAATAACAGAGACAGCAGCCACAGGAAATTTTGCTTGAACCCTTCAAGTATTCCTCCACCTGTTTAGCATAAGGGAAGGAATACTCTGTTGCAAAAGCAACATCCACAACATTCTTATAGGCATTCGTAAGCAAATGTGATGCAGCCTTAAGAGCTGGAGGCGCGCGATCAATAAGAATTACTATTCATGAACCAACTGGACTACTTCCACAAATTCATTGATATGAACATAACATTTCATCTTTGGTCAGCAACCCACGAGGTTATGAAAATAAGCAAGAATTTGCTTTTTTAAAAAAAAAAAAGTTTTCAGCACTGCTTAAAGGTCACACCAAATTACAAGGTATGTATTGCAGAACCGAAGGAAGGAAAATCCTTTGGGATTTGGATGGCATACTATGAATGTTTAAACGGCACACTGGAGGTTCAAAGGTGTTGGACAGGAAGTAAATTATATGCAGGGAATGGAGGGTTTTACATAACATTCTAACTATGATCGACAGTAAGTGAGCCTTACAGAAAATGTATCGAAATCATGATCTAGAAAGTATAACTATCATGAGGATTAAATCAAAACACAAGGAGCCAATGATGATGAACATTCCGAAGATGATGTAAATGGTGACTATATGGTGCTGTGGGAATTTAAGCACAACTTATTCCAAAAACAGGATACAATAAAGAACATGCAGGTAGATAAAGGCTGATGAAGGACTTAAGCCAAACTAAATGTAGATGTCGTGTGATGCAGGACTAAGAGATGGGGAAATTCGTGTGATGCTAAAACAAATGCAGATGATATCTAAAATAAAAAATAAGAAATAAAATAATAAAGAAAATAAAAATAAAATAAATAATAAAAAAATGCTAACGCTAATGGTGGATTAATGTTATGTGTAGGGAACAAAGGAGGGATGATGATTGATGGAAAATGAACGTAACCCATAACTGAATTCTGTACTGAATGCATAGAATTGATGCATAGTGATATCAGAACGTGGGTGAGGTGCAATGGTGGTAGGCGTTTTGTTATGCAGTGAAACAATAGGGCAGAATACGTAGTGGAGTGAGATAATATGGAAACCAAAAGTATTACAGAAACATATGCACGCCGAACCGATGTCTGCCATACATCGTGCCAAAATAAAAAAAATGGAAAAAAAGTAAGGAATCATGAGTAACAGATATTTAAGCTGACAACGGAAAATCAGAAATAAGAATATATGAGCAAATCAGAAGTAAATTGCAGAAAGAAGTAAATTGCAGAAGAGACAAAAAATGTAGGAATTGATACATTCCATTGATCTTGCCAAATGTAGGCCGATACTGCTATATACAGATCGGCACTACATATATGGCTTTGTAGTTTAAACGGAGCAGGGTATCTCAAAGGTTGATGGAAAACAGGAAAAAAGGGAAAGAAGATCCTTACCTGATTGTTGGGCTTCAACCGAAGAAGAAGCAGTGATTCCTATGCACCGTTGTAATGTGAGGACAGCCTTCCCCTTGAAACAGGTTATGCCTCCTTGATGGTGCCTGGAAATCTGCAGGAGAGAGAAAAGCCTCCTTGGTCGCCCCTCAAAAGGGGATGGGATGACGAAGGTGAAGAAGGATGCTGGATATTGCTTGATGACGATCAATCTTCCAGAAGCAAAGCGAGTGGAATGAAAATGAATGGCGATGGTAGTGGAAGGAATGATCGTTGTATGATTTGTAGGAAAAAAGCGATCCCCTCTTGTTTCCGGCTGGCCCTCCTTTATAGGGGAAAAGAGAAGACTTGAGAAAGCCCACTTCCGTTGCAGATCAATGGTGGGAGAGAGAGAGGGCAGCAATCGGAGGATGGAGGGCTCAATCGAGGCTTCTAGAATGGGGTTTGTTGAAGATTGAGGGCGGAGGGAAGAGAAGTTCGTTCCGGATGGACGATGATGAGAAGAGAGGAAGGAAGCGCGGGAGCGGGTTGTTGGAATTCTCTGTTTTTTCCAAAAGAAGGCTTCCTTTTTAGGGAACTTTTGAAAAATGGTTATGAAAATGAGGTTTTCAGAAAATTGTTTCACAAGGCTTAAAAATCCTTTGTTTTTCTTGTAACTTTTCCCAATTTTTTTGGTTTTTCATGTTATTTTTCTATTTTTTTTGTATTTTTAGAATAAAATCCTAAAGCTTTACAAGAAATCAAAGATTGAAATTAATTTTTTTGATGTTTTTGTAAAATGTTTACAAAAGGAGTTTTTCTGAGAATTTTAAAGCTATTTTGAAAAAATTTCTTCAGGAATGGGTTTGGATCCGAGATTTGAGGAAATTTGGATTTAAAACGCTGGATTCGGATCCGGAGTTGATTTTGAATACATTAATATGGAATTTAATTCAGAAAATCTGAAGAATGACTGAAACTTAGCTTTGAAATTGTTTTGATTTTCTCAGAAAATGGAATCAGGGGCAAAAGGGTCATTTTGTAAATCTTTGAAAAATTTGGGGTGTTCACACAAGGACCACATTTTTTTAAGATTGAAGGTCGTCTTGATTACAATACTCTCAGAGAACATCCTTTATTTCCTCAGTTTATAAAAGCCAAGAAAGGATTTGAACTTTTATTGAAGCATGGTTATTAGCCTTTCAAAGGCTTGGGCAAGAACAAAAATGACCGGCTAGAGCAAGTAATCCCTAACCATCACCCGCACAGAGCAGGATTGAGATTCACAGGAAGGAGATCTCATAAGAATATTGTCTTCATCAAGGGGATCCATTAAAAGCATCTTCCATCATTCTTTACCTCATTTCTTTAATTTCTGCATTTTAATGTCTTCCCAATCAATAAGGAAACCCGTCGTCAATTCTTCAATTATGTCAAAGCCCGCAAAGATCTATCGGGTCAAGGCAAAAACAGAGGACAGTATGACAACAAAGCAGTTAGAAGAACTCACAGAATTTGATTAATGTCTTTAAGAATTGCCAAAATGTACAACAATTCAGAAGCAAGACGAGCCATCATCCCTAGTTTAGGATCCAACTGAAGACAGTTTAGAGGATAGTTTGAAGATTTTCAAGATCGGTACTAGTCTGAGCACAGATGAGAAGGAAAGGCTCATCGATTTTCTTAAGCAATATCAAAAAGTGTTCACATGGACTTGTGAGGATATGTCCAGTTTAGACCCCAAATTGGTTGAACATCACCTCGTGTTGAAGTCAGACGTCAAACCGGTTAAGTAGAAGTTAAGGAAAATGGATCCTCGAATTGAGCAACAGGTCAAGGAAGGACTTTAGGATTTACTCAAAGCTGGATTCATTCGAGCAATAGACTATCCAGATTGGTTAGCAAACATTGTGATAGTTCCCATGAAAAATGGTAAAGTTTAAATTTGCATCGACTTTTGTGATCTCAACAAAGCTATTCCAAAGGATGACTATCCACTCCCCAATATTGATCTACTGATCAATATTACAATAGGTCATGCCATGTTCTCCTTTATAGATGGATATTCTGGATATAATCAGATCAAGCTGGCTGCTCGTGACCAGTCCAAGACATCCTTCACTACGCCATTGGGGCACTTTCTGTTACACAGTCATGCCATTTGAGCTTAAGAATGCTAGGGCAACTTATCAGCGTGCAATGCAAGTTATTTTCCATGACCAGATGCATAAGATTATGATGCATATGTTGATGATATCCTGGTCAAATCTAAGGAGGAAGAAGACCACATTGAAGCTCTTGGTCAAGTCTTCAAGCGACTCATTTTATTCAAGTTGAGACTCAATCATCAGAAATATGTTTTTAGAGTAGAGTCAAGCAAGTTACTTAGTTTCATGGTCAGCAAAAAGTGGATAGAAATAGATTCCACTAAGGCAAAGGCTATCATTAATATGCCACCTCCGACCAATCTTAAAGACCTACGTAGTCTTCAAGGACGTATGTAGTCAATCAGACGATTCATATCCAATTTGGACATGAGATGTGAACCTTTCAATCATCTACTTAGAAAAGGAGTAAAATTCGAATGGGGACTAGAGTGTCAGCAATCATTCGAATGTATTAAGAAGTATCTTCTCAATCCTCCCATTCTTAAGCTGTCAAAATTGGGGAAACCTCTTTTATTATATGTCTCAGTCAATCAAACCGCTTGTGGCGGATTCTTGACTCAATATGAAGAAGGCAGTCGGGTAGAGCATGCTATCTACTACATGAGCAAGACCTTCATCGATTACGAGAAAAAGTATTCTCAGATAGAGAAGACATGCCTAGCATTGGTCTGGATGTGTCAGAAATTGAGACATTATTTGCTAGCATCAGAAGTCAAGATTCTATCAAAGCATAATCCTCTCAAGTATATTCTGGAACAACCATTTCTCAGTGGACGGATCGCCAAGTGGCAAGTTCTGTTAATGCAGTACAACCTAGAGTATGTTTCTTAGAAGTCAATTAAGGGTCAGGCTATCACCGACCAGCTAGCTGATTTTCCTTTGGCAGAAGATATGAAGGCCGAGGATGATTTCCCTGATAACTGCATCCATAACATTCAACAGTCTCCAGTTTAGAGTTTATTCTTCGATAGTTCTAAGAACATGGCCGGCATAGGGATCAGATTCTTATTGACCACGCCTGAGAAGAAGATGATTCCTTTCTCCCTCAAACTTGATTTTCAATGCACTCATAACATGGTCAAGTATGAAGCTTTAATACAAGGTCTGAGAATTCTGCAAGATTTCAATATCAAGAGAGTACATGCTTTCGACGACTCATTGCTTGTCATTAGTCAGGTTAAAGCCGAATGGCAGGTGAAGGATCAGAAACCACTTCCTTATCAGAAGATTGTTCTAGCTCTTATCGATAATTTTGATGAATTCCCGCTTTATCATATCAAAAGAGAATTTAATTAAATAGCTGATGGCTTAGCCAGCCTAGGCTCCATTATGTCTTTCAGAGATGGGGAATCTTACCGCTCTTTTAAAATTGGCAGACTCTATCATCTTGCTTTCATTCCAGTTATGCAAATCAACCAGGCAGAACAAAAGAAGAAGCCTTGGTACCACGATATCAAAATTTTTATTAAAACTGGTGAACTTCCACCAGAATTGTCAAAGAAAGAGTAGAAAGCAATTCAATGCATGTCTACCCGATATTTTATTCTTGCTGATGGTCTTTATCGTCATGGGTTCAGTGCCGAATATTCCAGATGCTTAGATGAAGAAGAAGCCAAGGAAGTCATCCAAAAAGTACACGAAGGTATTTATGGTTGTCACGTCGGTTATCAAACTCTTGTTAAGCAAATCATTCGGGCAGGGTATTATTGGAAAACCATGCAACAAGACTGTTATTGTTTCATAAAGAAGTGTGTTCAATGTCAGATACATGCACCTTTCATTCATGCACTAACCACATAGTTACAATCAGTTGTATCTCCATGGCCATTCTCTATGTGGGCTTTCGATGTGGTAGGCCCAATTACTTCTTCTGCTTTCAATGGCCATAAGTACTTTCTCGCCGCAACAGAATACTTTACCAAATGGGTTGAAGCTGTTACTTTGCGTACGGTGGAAGGCCGACATGTGGTCTCGTTCATCTACAAGAATATCTTTTGTCATTTTTATATACCTCACGACATTGTTTCAGATAATGATACTCACTTCAAGAATGAGAGAATGAAGATCTTTTGTTCAAAATTAAGAATTCATTATCATTTTCAGCTTCTTATTATCCTCAAGAGAACAGTCACACAAAAGCTACAAATAAAATCCTGATTCGCATCTTTGAAAGAACCGTTGAGATGAGTCGTTGTGAACACCTTAAATTTTCCAAAAAATCCAAAATTTCCCTTTTTGCCCCTGGCCCCATCTTCTAAGAAAAAATTGAAGCAATTTCAAACCAAATTTTAGTTATTCTTTGGATTTTCTAAAATAAACTCCATTTTTATATACCTGACTCGATCTTCGAGTCAGACCCAGTGTTTAAAATCCAAACCCATTTTCTGAAGGATTTTCCAAAGAATAGCTTCAAAATTCTTGAAAAACCCTCTTTTGTAAATATTTCTCAAAATTACAAAAAAATAGTTTTAAATCTCTCGTTTTCCCATATTTTTAGAGTTCTGTTTCAAAAAATACAAAAAAATATAGAAAACATAAAAGAAAAAGGAAAAAATCCAAAACAAAAAATAAAATACGAAAATAGAAGGAAGTGAAAACCCCTTTTTCGGAAAATATCAAACCCCTTTTTGAAAAACGTTTTTTGAAAAGACCACCTTTTTAACATTTCAAAAAAATTCCAACGGCCTGCCGTTGGGAGGAATCGCAGGGAGAAGAGCAATGAAGGGCATCACCTCGTTCCTCTTCCTCCCCCGTTCATCTCCAACCATGCTCTCGATGCTTCTTCTCAGCTTATAAAAAACCAACGCAGGGGTCCTTCTCAACTCACCGCTTCTTCACCCCTCCATCCTTTTGACTTCTGGATTCTCCTTCCTCACACATCTGCTTCTCTTCTCCCCTCAATCCCCTCTCCTTTAGCAATAGAAGGTCTTCGTCATAGAACGAAGGGAAGGCCCCTTGTCCATCCTTCAGATATTCAGTAGAACATCGGTTGCAGAGAGCATCGAAAGAGCAATGGCTTGCTTCGATAATCGAATCCTCCATTGATTCACAGTAAATGAATCCCTTCCCTTTCTCTTTTACCTTTCTTTAAAATCCTCCGTCAACACCTCCCTGTTTAATTTGGCATCTTCATCTTTCACATTTTCCTTTCATTGTCTATCAAAAACATCATCTGCAGTGTCGGTTTTGCCTCTAGCACTACTGACCAGTGTGTTGCGAGATTAACGGAATCCTTGTGTTCCCAATTTTTTTTTGTTTTGTTTCCTGTTTTCTTTTTGTAATTTATTTTTTTGAAATTTTCTCGATCTTTACTTGCTGTGAATATTTAGTTTGATGTCGTTTGCATCCTTTTTTTTTATCGCATCTCATTATTTTCATTTCCTGTCTTTAGCTTCATTAGTATTTCTTGTTTCTGTTTCACGATACCTCATTTTTTTCAGCATTTGATTTGATTTGTATCAATCCAATGTATAATATGGCATTTACATTTAGAATTAAACCCAAATAGCTGAGCATCGACAGCTCTACAAAATCAGCAGTTGTCGTGAAATGCCCTGTTCAGCTAATCAAAAGCTACCGTCGATTTATTATAAGGATGGGTTGTCTGTTGGTTCATTGTCTCTCCAAGCCACGCTTCAGCATCATCCGTTGGTCAATCGCATTTGGGTTTGTTGGGTGTTGATCGTTGAGCATTTTGGGTAATTTGTTTTGCACCCACCTGTTCAATCGTTCTGGTATTGGGTAATATATATAATGTTGTTGCTTACAATGTCTTCGCTATAACGATTTCATCGTGAATCAATTCTGATTCACGATAAAATCTATTTTGGACTTGGCTGTAATCCTCACCATGAATCGGATACAACTTCTCCGTAAATCCTTTTGTTAAAGATCAGGTATTAAGCTCTTTGTGAGATCTGGATAATAAGTGATGATGCATTAAATATGCATAATCATAATATATTTACATTACATAAATGCATCATTTATAGGTTTAAAACCCACATTTAGATGCATATAAATGTCATTGAGCTACGGTTTGAATTTCGTTTGAATCAGACTTAAAATGAGAGAGATATTGCATTTTTAGCGAAACAGATCAAACCTCGGAGCGAAATTGGGCAAACCGGATCCAATTGGCCAATCTGGGCCTTGGATCTGAGCCAAAACGCCCCAATCCAACCTACTCAAACCCTATTTACGATTTTTATAAAATAATTTCTAAAACCCCCTTCACAAGAGGCGCCCAACAAATAGTTTGTTTTTAATCCTTTTTGTGGAAATAACCAAAAATCAGGCTTCTCCCTTTAAGAACGAGTTTGGAAAAAACCCTAGGCATCTTTGCCTTGGGGATTGCGCCCTCTCCAGCCGACTCTCACTCCACCACCATCTTCCTCTGCCACAAAGTCGCCCCATCTCTTCCTTCCTCCTTCTTGGGCGAGCTTGACTTAGCCAAAATCACCATTGAAGCACCATCTTCGACCTCCTCCATTCTTCTTCTCCCACATCTACCTTTCTTCTCCCCTTGCTGCACTAATGACCCATGCTTCACGTTGTGTAGGTACAACAGGTCATGGAGGGAGCTGCTCCTAACTGGAACATCGTCTGCTCCACTAGGATCGACCACCCTCTTTAGTTGGTCGTCTCCCCCTTCCCATTGCTCGGTTCCCCTCCCGCTTGTGTGCTCCCACGAACTGCAGCAAAGAGGCCATAGTAGCAGCACTATCGAGGCTGATGATGCATCTCCTGGGCATAGTCCACCTCTTTCTCGACCCCTTCATTCCTCGGACTGCCAGAATAGGCCCCGATAAGTCTTTCTCACCCCTTTCTTCTAGCTAAAAACCCAATTTCGTATGGTTATTTTTCTGTTTTTTTCGTGCATGCATTTTTCCCTGTTTTCCAGCCGTAGTTAGGTCTGGTTGTGTTGAGACCAGCACAGTAAGTCGAGTTAAATTGTAGTTTCTGATCCGTTTTGAGTTTTATTTGATAGTTGGCCTCGTATTCGAATATCAATTTTTATTTTAAGCATCTAATCAGCTATATCGATTCCAATCGGTTAGTATAGAATGTAAATCTGTACTGGAATGTGGATGCATTTTCGTGTTTTTGTGTTTAATTAGTGTCTAGTAATGTTTAAATATTAATTGCTGTGTTTGTTTTAGAAGAAAAAAATACAAAAAGCCCAAAATCGGGTGGATTCATTCCACCCGATTTAAGCATTATAGTGCAAGTAGTCTTAATTGTGATTTTCTATGATAGTAGCAGTTTCATAGCAGTTTAATTGTTGATTAATGAGATAATCAGGTTGTAATAGTATAGGTTAAGTTATGTATTAATTTGACTTGAGATTTAGCATTGCTTATAAGCACTTTCATAATAGTCGATTTTATGTCTTATATATTGTGCATATTAGATTTTAGTAGTTGCTGCTGCTAGCAGCAGAGCTAAGCAGGGTGTTAGTTGCAGTAGTTAGTTGTAATAAGTTGAATTGTGAGGGTTAATGCAGTCTAGCTGTAATGCCCAAAATTCGGGTGGAAATTCTCTTGCCCAATTTGAGCGTCCTGCAAAGAATGACATAGATTGTTAACTGCAATTCGATTTATGTTTCAACAGTAGTTTTCAGTAGCGTTACCTTTTAATTAGTCTCTAGATTAGGCATTAGTTAGATTGATTTAATGCATGCTATTTCTGAAGTAGTTGGTTATTGTATTAGCATTAGTTGGTATTTCGCGCAAATAATATAGGTAGTTAAGTTAGATTGTATTTTCTCAGTGTAATTAGTTGTCTTTCCTGATATTTAGTTAATTGTAGAACTATAAATGACTGTACACATAGGTGCTTTAAGAAATAGTGCAATCATTGCATTCATTCAAGTGAATAGTGTACTGAAGTAGAAACCCAGTTTTTGTATTGATTTTCGCTCGTCATCTTACGTGCATTATTCTGAGTTTTCTCGAAATTATTGTTCTATGCTATTCATTAGTGTGTTAATTGTTTGCAAACCAAAAATCAACTCATTTCGAGTTGATTTGGTTTGCCTTTTAAGCGTTTAGCAAAATTAGGTTTTTCGCGATTTTAGATTTTGGGTCAAACAGTTCTAGAATTTTGATCAAACTTGAAACACTTATATCCGGAGTTCCCGGATGAGTTAAGTTTTTCAATTCCGTAAAGTCCGACAGACTCTTGAGTCTGTTAGAAAGAGAACAAAAGAGAAATACTTAGAATCAAGCTTAGTCTACCCCTTCATATATCCAGTTTGCGAAAACCTATTTGAATCCGATTTTGCACTGTTCAGGGACAAAACAATCATTCGCTTACTTAGTGGATTTTTGGTAGTTTTTCGTGTTTTCTAGCAGATAGTTAGTGAATTAACAATAGTTAGACTAGTTAGGGTTGATTTACTTAGTTAGTTTAGTTAGAAATTATGGTTTTAGTTTTCTTTGTTTTTAATCGTAGTTTAATTTAGTAATTAGTTCAGAAATAGTTAGAGTGTGACTTAGATTTAATTAGTGATGATATACTGACTTTTATTTTCGTTGTTGTAGGTTGTTAAGTTAGAAACAGATCTACAGGTGTATTTACGATGCGAAGTGCATGTGCACGTGTGATGAAAAGACAAAATTACCCCTGGCGATCTGGAGAAGACTTAGCAAGTTGTTTAAGTTCATTTTCATTTTTAAATTATCATTTAATTAGAATTGTAATATTAACATAGTTGTAAATAGTTGTGATATTAATAAATTGAAGTTTTAGATTTTAATGTGAATATATCCCGTTCCCTGTGGATTCGACCTGTACTCGCCACATTCGTGGAAAGTCGATTTATTATTACTTGATGGATGATTTTCCAAAACATTTTCAATGATAAAATAATGTTTTAAAATAAGCTCTTACAAAATACACATCAAGTTTTTTGGCACCGTTGCGGGGGAACAACGATTATATTCTGTTATTTTTGAGATTTCAGTTTATTAATATGTGTTTAGTTAGCTGTTTGTTTTAGTCTATAGGATTTAACATAGTTAGCAGATATAGCATTCGCATGTTGTTTCCTATGATTCACTGAATTTCATGATTCAAGGAGCAATTAGGCAAGTGAGTTTAGAGAACATAGCTTGTGATTTTCTATATTTGCTAAATTTACTGATTTAGATCTAGATTTATGTTTGCTATTTTCATCACATAAAGTAATTCTGACATAGTTTAGTTGCTTTATGTGTTAGTATTTTTATTTTGTTAACTGTTATTTAGGGTGTATCATATGTATATTAGAAATAAAAGTGTTATTCATTTTGTGTTTGTTTCGATTTTTGTTTTGGATTTCATTGTTGTCATGCATGAACATCGTTCCATCTGATGCTTCAATGCATGAGTCCAAGTTACCAGACATAGAGCACGGCTTTTAGAGCAGACAATCGATTAGGTCAACTGAAAACTGAGCATCAGCGTATACTTAGTGGTGGAGCATGATCCAGTCAAGAATCAACTCAAGAGGCCCCGCATATCAGGTCGTATCTATCCGTTCTCCTGTCTTGATTTCATGTTCTTTTAGTGTGCATCTACACTCTAATTTTATATCTCTGCATGCCACTAGGGACAGTGTCATTCAAGCATGGGGGTGGTGGTTCAGTAGATACACACTATTTTGTTCTATTTATCAGGTTCCGGTAACTAAAACTCATAAATTAGGCGTTTCAAATTTTTTTTTAGCATATATGAATGTTTTTGACATACTCTGACATGTTAAAAATTTTTAGAAGCCCCATGAGGAAAATTTTTTCTGAACAAAGCTAAAAAGAGTGAGTATTTATGTGAAGTTCAAAGAAAATACTATATTTGAATGTGAAAAGTTAATTTTGAATCACAAAGTATAAGTAAGCAAAGTTTTAAATAAGCTACTAAGTAAATGAAAAATATTAGAAAAAGCTCGAGCTTAAAAGAAAAGAGCGTGCGTTAGGTTGTTTGGATGATTTCACAATCCAGAGTAAGATGAGTTCAGAAGCTAGTTAAAACGTTTGAATTCCACCTGAAAAGGAGAATGAAAACTTTGTGAGCCTCGGAAGCTGAGACCAGATACAAGTTGAAGTGTCTGAATCTCGTGTCGAAAAGGTAAATGAAGGAAGTCACTTTTGTGCCTAGTTAACACCCTCGACATACAGATAGTGGTATAAGAAGGCATTAACATTGCACAGGGTACAAAAGCAGACCACACGCAATCTATTGAATGAAAAGAAAAGAAAAGAAAAGAAAATAATTAAAAAATTGGAAAAAATTGAAAATCCAATAAAAAAGAAAATGAGAGCTTAATGAAAAGAAAAATTCATTGCTTAGAAATAGAATAAAAGACTGTGCAGAAAAGATACAAGTGATGAAAAATGAACAAGAGCATGATAATACATGATTTTTTTTTGAGAAACAATCATAGATAAATGTGATTTTTAGAAGAGTGAAAGAAAAATTTTAATCGTGGAGGTATAGAATCTCTAATTATGTTAAGAGAAGCAAAAAATTACATGAAATGTCTGCTAAATTTGATTTATGGAATTGCCTAGTCTTTTAAAAAGAAAATTTTAAAGTTCTGCATGAATTTTTATGTTTGTGGGTAGCATCTCTGCAAACCCTCACGAGACCTTGCTCGTCCACCGGGGTAACCCAGGGATTTAAAGGGCTTGTTGCATTTGCTAAATGCAACCGTGATTCCTACGAAAGTGAGTTAGTTGTTTAATAAGAGCTTGCATTTTATTCAAGTAGTCTGTATCCTCATTGCAAAGGTAGGATGTATTTGATGATGTATTAAATATGCGTAATCATAATATATTTTCATTACATAAATATATCATTTATAGGTTTAGAACCCACACTTAGATGCATATAGATGTCATTGATCTACGGTTCGAATTTCGTTCAAATCAAACTTAAAACAAGAGAGATATTGCATTTTTAGCGAAACGGGTCAAACCTCGGGGCGAAATTGGGAAAAATAGATCCAATTGGCCAATCTGGGCCAAAACGCCCCAATCCAACCCGCTCAAACCCCATTTATGATTTTTATAAAATAATTGCTAAAACCCCCTTCATAAGAGGCACCCAACAAATAGTTTGTTTTTAATCCTTTTTGTGGAAATAACCAAAAATCAGGCTTCTCCCTTTAAGAACGAGTTTAGAAAAAACCCTAGGCGTCTTTGCCTTGGGGATTGCACCCTCTCCAGCCGACTCTCACTCCACCACCATCTTCCTCAGCCACAAAGTCGCTCCATCTCTTCCTTCCTCCTTCTTGGGCGAGCTTGACTTAGCCAAAATCACCATTGAAGCACCATCTTCGACCTCCTCCATTCTTCTTCTCCCACATCTACCTTTCTTCTCCCCTTGCTGCACTAATGACCCATGCTTCACGTTGTGTAGGTACAACAGGTCATGGAGGGAGCTGCTCCTAACTGGAACATCGTCTGCTCCACTAGGATCGACCACCCTCTTTAGTTGGTCGTCTCCCCCTTCCCATTGCTCGGTTCCCCTCCCGCTTGTGTGCTCCCACGAACTGCAGCAAAGAGGCCATAGTAGCAGCACCATCGAGGGTGATGATGCATCTCCTGAGCATAGTCCACCTCTTTCTTGACCCCTTCATTCCTCGGACTGCCAGAATAGGCCCCGGTAAGTCTTTCTCACCCCTTTCTTCTAGCTAAAAACCCAATTTTGTATGGTTATTTTTCTGTTTTCTTCATGCCTGCAATTTTCCTCTGTTTTCCAGCCGTAGTTAGGTCTGGTTGTGTTGAGACCAGCACAGTAAGTCGAGTTAAATTGTAGTTTCTGATCTGTTTTGAGTTTTATTTGATAGTTGGCCTCGTATTCGAATATCGATTTTTATTTTAAGCATCTAATCAGCTATATCGATTCCAATCGGTTAGTATAGAATGTAAATCTGTACTGGAATGTGGATGCATTTTCGTGTTTTT
Organism: Nuphar pumila; assembly: GCF_984573655.1. Taxonomy (NCBI): domain Eukaryota; kingdom Viridiplantae; phylum Streptophyta; class Magnoliopsida; order Nymphaeales; family Nymphaeaceae; genus Nuphar; species Nuphar pumila. The sequence goes on from NC_143264.1 coordinate 26,176,349, forward strand.
GTGTTTAATTAGTGTCTAGTAATGTTTAAATATTAATTGCTGTGTTTGTTTTAGAAGAAAAAAATACAAAAAGCCCAAAATCGGGTGGATTCATTCCACCCGATTTAAGCATTATAGTGCAAGTAGTCTTAATTGTGATTTTCTATGATAGTAGCAGTTTCATAGCAGTTTAATTGTTGATTAATGAGATAATCAGGTTGTAATAGTATAGGTTAAGTTATGTATTAATTTGACTTGAGATTTAGCATTGCTTATAAGCACTTTCATAATAGTCGATTTTATGTCTTATATATTGTGCATATTAGATTTTAGTAGTTGCTGCTGCTAGCAGCAGAGCTTAGCAGGGTGTTAGTTGCAGTAGTTAGTTGTAATAAGTTGAATTGTGAGGGTTAATGCAGTCTAGCTGTAATGCCCAAAAATTCGGGTGGAAATTCTCTTGCCCAATTTAAGCGTCCTGCAAAGAATGACATAGATTGTTAACTGCAATTCGATTTATGTTTCAACAGTAGTTTTCAGTAGCGTTACCTTTTAATTAGTCTCTAGATTAGGCATTAGTTAGATTGATTTAATGCATGATATTTCTGAAGTAGTTGGTTATTGTATTAGCATTAGTTGGTATTTCGCGCAAATAATATAGGTAGTTAAGTTAGATTGTATTTTCTCAGTGTAATTAGTTGTCTTTCCTGATATTTAGTTAATTGTAGAACTATAAATGACTGTACACATAGGTGCTTTAAGAAATAGTGCAATCATTGCATTCATTCAAGTGAATAGTGTACTGAAGTAGAAACCCAGTTTTTTCATTGATTTTCGCTCATCATCTTACGTGCATTATTCTGAGTTTTCTCGAAATTATTGTTCTATGCTATTCATTAGTGTGTTAACTATTTGCAAACCAAAATCAACTCGTTTCGAGTTGATTTGGTTTGCCTTTTAAGCGTTTAGCAAAATTAGGTTTTTCGCGATTTTAGATTTCGGGTCAAACAGTTCTAGAATTTTGATCGAACTTGAAACACTTATATCCGGAGTTTCCAAATGAGTTTTTCAATTCCGTAAAGTTCGACAGACTCTTGAGTCTGTTAGAAAGAGAATAAAAGAGAAATATTTAGAATCGAGCTTAGTCTGCCCTTTCATATATCTAGTTTGCAAAAACCTATTTGAATATGATTTTGCACTATTCAGGGACAAAACAGTCATTCACTTAGTGGATTTTTGATAGTTTTTTCATGTTTTCTAGGAGATAGTTAGTGAATTAACAATAGTTGAGACTAGTTAGGGTTGATTTATTTAGTTAGTTTAGTTAGAAAATATAGTTTTAGTTTTCTTTGTTTTTAATCATAGTTTAATTTAGTAATTAGTTCAGAAATAATTAGAGTGTAACTTAGATTTAATTAGTGATGATGTACTGACTTTTATTTTCGTTGTTGTAGGCTGTTAAGTTAGAAACAAATCTACAGGTGTATTTACGATGCGAAGTGCAGGTGCACGTGTGATGAAAAGCCAGAATTACCCCTGACGATCTGGAGAAGACTTAGCAAGTTGTTTAAGTTCATTTTCATTTTTAGATTGTCATTTAATTAAAATTGTATTATTAACATAGTTGTAAACAGTTGTGATATTAATAAACTGACGTTTTAAATTTTAATGTGAATATATCCCATTCCCTGTGGATTCGACCCGTACTCGCCACATTCGTGGAAAGTCGGTTTATTATTTCTTGATGGGTGATTTTCCAAAACATTTTCAACGATAAAATAATATTTTAAAATAAGCACTTACAAAATACACATCAATAAGCTAAGATGATTTGCTAAGTTGAACATCGAACCAGTCTGCCAAGAACTCAGGAGATTGGGACTTTAGTTGCAATCTAGATGCCAACCCCAGGAGTTGCGACCATCCAAGATTGAACATGAATTTTATTGTTAGTTCTAGTCTTTATCTTAATCGCTAGAGAAGATCAAGCTATTCTCATGTTTTGAGAGATCAAAGTCACGTTAGTCATGCCTATATGTATATTCGTATATTTCAATCACAATCTTGTTGCCCTCATTCACTCTATTGGTCTACTTGCTTCACAATCCTCACAACAGACGGTCCCCATTTTTGGTTTGCCTATCATAGGGAAAATGGAAGTTGCATTCCTTAACAGAGTAAGATTCACTACATGTTTAACTAGATGAAACCAAAGTCCAGCGTGAAACAATCCTGCGATCTAATATCAAGGAATGCTTTGGTTCAATCAGAAGCAAGGCCGAATGCTGCTTCTCGTCTTACTCAACCAAAGGTTTTGTTGTTGTCAAGCTGCTTGCTCCAGTTTCTCATTATAATTTTGATCTACCTTTGCCTACTGCAGAACACTATAGTACGCCAACATATTGACAGTGTGCAATCACCATTTACGCATCTATGGTAAGAAACTCATCTTCCACCTGTATTCTCAGCGTGCTTATTTTAGTCAATCCTGTGAGAATTTGAAGACCTTATATATGAGAGATGAATCTGCTGAAAAATTTGTGGCACATAAACTGGCAAAATGATCTTTTATCCTTTCTGTAATTATGACTTGGAGGTGACATTAAATTGGGGAAAATGAGATTTCCCATAAGGTCAGGGATTGCTGCCTTGCGTAAGAATTCTTATTGATAAAAAAAAAAACTCTGTCAAATACGATTTGCTCTGCTTATTCAGAGTAGTTTCTGCAATTAGTTTTATCGATTAGATTGAATATTTTTTACTGGTGGGCTCACAATAGATATTTTGAAGGTTTTACCTGATTGTCATTGAATATCAAAGACCAACAGTCATCTTGACATGTAACTAAGCTGCAACCTGCTACTTAAATTCCAAACTTAAATGCATAGCTGTAACAATGGTTCATTTTTATGGTTATATTGCTCCATGATTGTCATGACTGCCAAAATTAGTTATGGTTAAGTTTAAATAGATTGATTTAAACCATTGTTCTCATATTCTGTTGTGTTAAATGATTTCAACTAAGAGATGACGTTAAATGGAAGCAATTGATGGAACATCAGTAGTCATTGATCTAACTGCTGGATTGATCATTGAAGGATTAAGCTGGGCATGGCATTCTAGCCCAGTTTGCTGGACATTGGAGTATAGTTTCTGTTTCTTGTAGCATTTCAACCTACTGTAACCTTACACCCACATCATAATTACCCTACCCAGCATCCGCCATTTCAAACATACTACATTATTCATCTGTTGCATTACCTTTCGCTGGTGCCTATTTCCATCATCTCTACATTCCATTTTCAAATTACTGCAACCTCATATTCAGCTTCAACCCCACTTACCTGTCACAGCCACCAACACTTTGTACCATCAGCATGTCATCCTTCACCTCCTTCCCTGCACATACTTCATCTCCATACTTGGCACTTTCACAGCTCTTTACCTCACTTATTATACCCCTCATTAATAGTACCCCTTTACTTCTTATATACCTACAACACCTTACCTTTCCCTGTCACTGACTATTTTCGCTGCTACAGTGCTGTTTGTAGTAGCCGGGGCATAAGTTGTTCCTTCACAACAGCCAACATTCCCAACTGCCCACCACTTACCATTTACTCTACCAACAACCACCTCTGCGCTTCCTATGCATACAGGAGCACAACAGTCCAATGATTGCTATAATTCACAGCACCCCCATTACACTACTGCACATCCATTCCATTTACACCCATGTCCACCTTCCCTGTTCACTACCCATTTAGGTCCTACTCCATGACATCCATGACCATTCTACCATATGCATCATAACATGTGTCTCTTCATTAGGATGGTGTATCATATATATATTTGAGAACTCATTTCATTATTAGTTAAGGATTGGACATATGCACTTGATATCCATTCTCACCATTAGCTTAGGATATTATATGTTAATATTCATTTTCCAGTAGTTTAGTATATTATGCTCTAATATACATCTTCTCATAATGCATTGCATATTGTAAACACCCCAAATTTTCACCCTCATCCAATGTTTATATATTTCATGTGTCATTGCATATCATTGCATGCATTCGGCATACCATTTCATTGCATTGCATGGCATTGCATGTCATTACATCTCATTTTCGAGATCCAGCACTTCAGTTTTCAAAATATTTAATCCAGATTCGGGTTTTAAAACTTTTCTTTCAAAATCAATTTTAAAACCTGGGTTTTTAATCAGCATTCTGTCATTTACCAACCCCCAGGACCTTATATTTTGAAATGTTTTCTCAGAAAACAATCTGGATTTGTTTTAAACTCAATTTTCAACTGATTTCAATTCTCAGATGAGACCCATTTAGGTGGTGTCGCTTCTGAATTCTTTTACTTGTCAAAAATCTCCAAAATTTTAGAGTCCTAGTTGGATCAAGACTCTTTTTCTAGAGTCCAGTCGGATCAGAACTCTACTTTTCACAACCTTCTTTACCTGTTTTTGGAGAAAACCTTTTAAAATCTTCCGTTTTGGCCAAAATCTCAGAGTCCTAGTTGGATTAGGACTCTTCTTCAAGAATCCTAGTCGGATCAGGACTCTTCTTCAGAGTTTCAATCGGATTAGGACTCTAATCTTTTACAGTTATTTTATCCATTTTTATTCAAATCTTTCAAAATCTTTCAAAATGAGTCAAAAACTCAAAGTTTTAGCCAAAACAGGACTCTGTTCAGAGAGTCCTAGTTGGATCAAGACTCTGATCCTGATTTCAATTTTGAGAGAATCTTTCAAAAATCCTTTCATCTATCAAAACTATTACACCTTTATCAAAGAATTTCAAAATTCTGGGATTTTATCCTAGAGTCCTGATAGAATCGGGACTCTGCCCCAGAGTCCTGATCAAATCAAGACTCTATCCAAAATTGGTTTTCTCACTTCATTTTCACTGGTTTTCAAAAGCTTTGCTTAAAATTCATCATTTGCTTATCAGAAAAACCAAAATTCTTAGAGTTCTGATCGAATCAGGACTCTTTCTCAGAGTCTTAATCAGATCAGGACTCTGAACCAAAACTTCAATTTTATCCCGTTTTCAACTATTTTTCAAAATTCCCTCATTTGTTTTCTCAAAAAATCCAAAAAGCTGAGAGTCCTAGTTCAATTAGGACTCTGTCCTTAGAGTCTGAGTTGAATCATAACTCTGTTTTATTTCAATATTTGTCATTTTTTTCACTGCTTTCACAAGTTCTTTCATCTGTTTTTCAGAAAATACCAAAAAAAATCTAGAGTTTTAGTCCGATCAGGACTCTGTCCCAGAGTCCTAATCCAGTCAGGAGTCTTTTCTGGAGTTTGTTTCACCTCTAGTTTCATTTATTTTCATTTGTTTTTCAAAAATTAGGTCATTTTGCAGAGTTCAATTAATTCAGGACTGTATTTCAGAGTTCTGATTGAGTTAGGAGTCTAACCCTGACTGTATTTCTCGACTTGTTTCACCATTTTTGATAAAATCTTTTCAAAAGCTCCTTCATTTGGCTTTTAAAATCCAAAATCACATAGTCCTAAAAATCCAGGACTCTAACCTGGAGTTCCAGTTCGATTAGAACTCTATTTTCAAAAATTCTGAATTTCAATTATTGATTTTAACCCCTTTTCAAAGTTATTTTCAGTGTTTATTTCAAAATTTTCAAAACCTGATGTGAGCCCACTCAGTTGGCGCCATATCAAGAGGAGTTCTGACCAAGTTGAAACTCTATGTCATTTCAAAACATTTAATTTTAAGTTTACTTTTGAAGATCTTTTGAAAATTCTCTCAATTTCAAGTTTTAAAATCGTTTTTGAAAATTCAAGTGGGGCCCACTCGGGGTGGCGCCACATTTGAAGAAGTCAAGGTTAGACTAGGGTTAGTCATTGTCCTAGTTAGGTTAGGGGTTTAGAGTAGTCAAAAGCAATTTTAAAAATCCAATTTATTTAAGTTTTAAACCATTGGTTTTTAAAGGTTTTAAATTCAGGTTTTAAAAACCAAATGTGGGTCCATACTAGGTGGTGTCACATTTGGACTTTTTAGAGTTTAATTAGTTGTTAATTAGGGTTTAACTAGAGTTCATTTAGGGTTAGGAAACCACAAAAAATCGTTGCCCTTAGTGGATTTATTAGAAAGAGTCCTGAAAAAAAGAAAAACCTCTTAATTAACCCTAATTAAGGGATTTTTTGAAAACTTATAAAAGGCAGACTTCAAGAGTTCAAAGGGAGCTCTTTTCTTCCTCAAATTTTCGTGGCTTCTCTCTCCTCTCCAGCACCTCCACCTTCCTCCATTGCAGCTGCAGCCCCAAGGTGAGTTATTTAATATTATTTTATTATTTATTATTATTTTTTTATGATTTTATATTAGATTTCACCATTGGCACCTCCCCTTTCATGGATTAAACCATGAATTCAAGTTCAAGAACCTCAAGAGAGGTTCAAGAAGATGATCTAACTCTATTTTGGTGTTTTTCCAGAGATTCTAATCCATTAGAATCAATTGTATCATGATTTTTCATGTTCTTAACCATTAAAACATGCGATTTACCAGTTAAATGGGTCAAATCCATGCTTTTTTAGGTAAAATCAAATTTCAGCCATGGATTTCCTGGATTTTATTTATTTCTTTGCTTATTTATGTTTATTACAGGTTGTCCAGCATAAAAATCAATTTTATTTTACTGTTTTAATATTTTCTTTATTGTTTTCATTATTAATGCATGTTTTATTAGGTTTTATCAAATTTCTGTGTGTTTTAAGCTTGAATCAGCAAAGAACATGTTATTTCATATTGAAGTACTTACTATAAATTTCTGATTTTTTAATATGTGATACATGGATATGTCGGTGAACTACTGTAAAAATTTCGGATGTTTTGGGATTCAGAAACCCTGTCAAAAAAATAAAAGATTAAATCGTGATTTTCAGTCATTTAGAATCGATATTGAAATTCATAGGTAACTTGCAGTTGTGATATTTCTCTCATCTGATATTCGATTCAAAATCCGTAAAATGAAGTGGATTTCTATTGATGTTAACTATTTACTGTGAAATTTTGATAATTTTTAGTTTCGGTTTAGTATTTTTCCTTTGTCAGAGAATCATATTTAAAATTTAAAATTCGTTAGGGTTTTCCAAAACCCTAATCTGACTTGTGTTGATCATAGATCTCAAACCATAGATCAGATTCATAATCTGTAAAAAAGGAGTATCATTATTTTTATTTCTAATGTTTACTTCTAAATTTTTAGAAATTTTTGATGGAGGCTTCTATTTTGTTCTGTATTTTCAACCAAACGTACTGTTTTAACCAATGTTAGATTCATTAAACTTTAGTCCAGATTGCCGGAGAAGTTTCTCCCTCATCAAAGATGATTTTTCCGATCTGTAAATAGGGAAATATCTGTTTTCTTGTCTAGTTTACTTCTTTAAAATTTCAAAAAATTTCATGGTGATTTGACCCCTGATTTGGGTCTAACACTGGAACTGGTCTGTGACCATGGACAAAAACAACTTATTTTAGGGTGTTAATGCAATTTTTGAGTTGGAATAATATCAAAAATATATTTTTGTGATCCCAGTCTGATTTTAGAGTTATAATAAGTGCAGGTGTCGATTTTGTATGAATTTTGGAATCCATTTTATGCTTGAATGGATCAAATTGCAAAATAGGGTCCAAAAACACAGCCAAAATCATGATATTTGTGATATTTCTTGATTTTCATGTATAAATTCATGTTTTTAGGGTTTTCTCATGTTTAGAATCATATTTGGATGTTTCATGTTTGATTTTATGTTTATTTCAATCATAAATCCCAAGTTTTTACTAAAATCTATTTCAGAAAACCCTGATTTCAAGGCCATAATCTTGCTATTAGGGGCATTTTGGTCATTTGACCTCAATTTCGAAAATCTAAACCCTAATTTTCATATTTTTAATCATGTAATATCATATTTGAGTTCATTTATCATTATTTGTATTTCAAAAGTTGTATTTTGCAAAATATCTTTCTGAAAACCCTGATTTCAAGGCCATAGTCTTGCTATCAAGGGTATTTTGGTCATTTTGACCCCAATTTCGAAACTTCAAATTCCATTTTCATATTTTTTCTATCTTATTTCATATTTTATTAAGTTTATATAAGGGAATCATATGGAAAATGGCTTATATCTAGCAAATCCAGTAATTTCTAGATATTACTGGATAAATCTAGAAAAGCCAACATATCTTCACTAACAAGTTTTCTAGTTTTGCAGGGACATTAAAGACTTTAATTTTCAGTTATTTAAATTAAATTAGTGATGTAAATTAAATGTAATATTTGGAATAATATTTACATTTTCTGCTTAGATTAAGATTTGCATTACATATAGATTAATTCTGTAAATTTTAATATCTGATGAATGCGTTATTCATGCACATATTACAAATCCACTGTGGTCTACATGAATGGCACGTGCACTAACTCTTATGAAGTTGATAAACTTGGTGGAATTTGTATTTATGGCCATAGTCAGAATACGAATGATACCCAGATTTGTGATCTTCGTATTAGCCACATTCAGCCTACACTCTTAGGCTAACTTCAAAAATGCACTGCATTTCTCAAAAATACAAAAAGGATTTTCTCAATTCCTCAAAATCAAGTCTTTCAAATCCATATTCATTCAATTCATTCATTTTCAAATTCCAATTTCAATGCAGAGAAATCAATTTTCTCAAAATTTCTAACTCTTATTCTAAAATCGATTTTCTCAAAACTCTAAGTTTTAAATGATATTTCAAGTATTTTTCAAAGTTCAAAAATCGATTTTCTAAGTTATAGCTTCAATTTTCAAGTTCTAATTCAAAGAAATCAAGTTTTTCAAAGTTATTTCAAATTCCTCAGAATCGATTTTCACAAAACTTCAAGATTTCTTCAAAAATCGATTTTCACTTTCCTCAGAAATATTCTCTCACTAAGCTCATGATTTTCCAAGTGTTATCTTTTCCAAGAATCTCCAAATATTTTCCAATATTCAAATCAAACATCATGTTTTCAAATATGCATTTTCAGAAATTCATAGCACATGCCTGATTCTTTGTGCATTTAGGAAATAGAATATGATTTAGACAAATTAAGCAAAGTTAAGCATACAATTGATCCTTGGTTTGATTACCCCTGGTAAAGGTGCCAGTAACGGTTGAACCTCGTACCGACAGGCGAGTCTCATTCTTCGAAATTATCCCGCATTTTAAAACGGAGGCGAGTTATTTTCAAAATCTTTTTCAAAGGTCAGTTTGACTTGAAAAAGTAAAAATTTTGCGATGATAACAGGTTTGGCGACCGTGATGGGACCTGTCTTCGCGTGATCAAGTGTGTGCTTAACTTAGTTCAAAATGTCAAAATCGTGTTCCATGGAATGTCAGCTTTTATTTCATGATATCATGTGAACCTAGGAGCCTAGACTTGAACCCAGCTGACATGGATTGCATATAGACTAAGTATGGTTTGGTAGGACCATATTGAGGAGGAAATTTTTATGCTCACATAGACTTAGGTCTAATACAACCCTCCTCAATCTAGGTTTGATTGAAAACAATGTTTGCTTCTTCAAAATTTTTAAAATCTCTACTTCTTTAGGTCTTAGAGCCATCTGTTTGCTTGCATGTGCTCATGTTTTCAAAAACCACCCCACCTATCTTTACCCGGTCTTCACGTTGCTGGGCTTTCTTCCAGAACCATAGTTCGGGACAAAGCCTCACAACTGGGCCACCTATTTGGGTGAAAACCCCCTGCCACGTACCAAGGGCCATAGTCCAACATATATTGGCAGGCGCTCAAGGATGTTGGAAAACTTGAACCTAGAACCCGAGAAATTGATTTTATGCCATGTACATCGAGCCTCGGCTCGAGTATATAGGCATAGCATGATTGGACACAGATGATCTGAACCTTAGAGTTAGGATTAAGGTCTTATAGCTATTTCAAAACTTGTGCATCTAGAGTAAGCTTTTAGGGAATGTTGTATGTGCATACTTGTTTGTACAAGATATGATTGAATGACAGTTTCTTTTATTACATTTTCCCATAAGTTTTCTAAAATACTGGACGATTTCCAAAAATCTTCAATTTTCCATCTGTTTCCATATATACTATCTAAAAATCCTGTTTTATTCAAACCCTGGACGATTTTATAAATTCCTCTCTATTTTCTTCAAAACTTCAGGTGATTTTCCATCCTTTCGTTCTTCTGGATCTCGAATTTCCAGCTTCATTTTTATCCTGCCTGCATCTTTTCAAAATTCCTGTATTTTCCCAAGTCTTATTCCAATTCTCCATGTCTTCCAGTCTGATGGCATCCAGTCAACTCGATTCAGTCTTCCCTGAGGGTCACATCTCCTATGAGGTGCGACAAGGTCTTTCTGAACATCGAGTCCTCAACACCGGATCTTTCTTTCCCCGGTGGTATTATTCATGGCTCAAGAACTTCTCTCGTATATTTCTGGACCATTTGAACGATTGTGGATTGGAACTAGCATCTGCAGTGGGAAAACATACAATCAACGACAATTTGATCCACGCACTGGCTGAGCGATGAAATCCGAGCACTAGTACCTTCTGGTTCCCATGGGGGGAAATGACTTTATTGATGGACGAATTCTCAGAGATTATGGGATTACCTGAACCAGCTGATCAGCCTGGAGATCCATTACAGAAACAATTTTTGATCAATGTCAAGGGTCTGGACCCCCAAGACGCTTTAGCCCGCATGACAGGACGCAAGTCTTGGCCCTTGATCGAGGAGAATGGAAACAAATATGTGGACCTGCTCAAAATTTACAGACAGTATGGGACATTTATGGAAGTCAGTTCCTTATCTCGAACAGCTAGAGAAAGAATGCATCATGCGATGGTCTTATGCACTGTGGGATTAGCTTTCTTTCCAGATGGACGAAACTACATGGATATCAGGATAGTTCAACTTCTGCGAAGGTGGGAAAGTCGTCAGACCAGCCGCCTCTCTATAGCTATGGCCGCACTCACTTTTCTGTACCAAGGGTTGACCCGTTTCACACTCGAAGAATCAATTCTAGTCAAAGGATGCACCTACGCATTACAATCTTGGTTCCTCCAACATGTGCCAGCCCGAGCCAGTTCATTCAGATACAATGGTGAAAAGCTCCTTTCAGTTGCACGATACCGATTCTTGATCGACAACCTTCAAAAGGAAGAGGTCGTGTGGGACTACTTTGATCGTCAGGAATCACCTCCCAGATATACTTATGCATATGGCAAGCAGTTCAGGCTACTTGGTCCATTCTTCTGTGCATACTACCATCCAGAGCGGTGTGTCAGGAAGTTCTCTCAAAGACAGAAGCGCATAGGTTCGGAGCGTACCATTCGTCTACTACCATCGTCTACTATCAGGGATCTTGCCAAAATTCGATCTCACATCAGATCAGTGGTTCGGAGCGTACCATTCTGCGAGACATGGCTGGGATTCTTTTGTTACTCTCACTATTTTTCCTGGTCCTCGAATGTCTAATGATTATCAGGAGTGGTGGAAAATTGTTTGACCCCCTCCCCTTTGTCAAGTTTATTATTAATAAAATCATGTCTTTTTCCTTCAATAAAATCCCCTTAATTTTCATCCTATCTTGGTTTGACGACTTCGCCTAGGTAACAAGGCGTATTTTCAGTTGTTTATTTTGCAAAGAATAGCAACACAATTGTCGTAACCCCAACGACGATTCAGTCCCTAGTAATGGGACATCCTTCAAATTATCTACTAGATATCTAGCAAATATTTCTTATTCAAAAATCATTTTCAGCAGCTAATCCTCAGTTTGCCCTGCAGAGAGCACCCACATCCTTACATGGTTCAGACGAGGTCCGGAAAGAAAACCGCGCCAGTCGAGATTACCAGTTCCCCATCAGCTTCAGTACAAGAAATGACCTCTTCACAATCTGCCGAAAATGGAAATAAGCAAGCTAATGATGACATCGACCCACAGATGTATTCATTGTTCCAGAGAATGCTGAGTAAGTTATTGTCTGAGGAAACAGGGGCCAGCTTAGGAAAGGTCCAGAATAAGAAAAAGGTCAAAGGCCGAACAATGAAGAAGAATGCGAAGATCACTAGAAAGCATAATCGTCATGAAAAAACATCTGATGAATCAGCAGGAGATACTGATGATGAATATGAAACTCAACAAGCATCTAGAAGGTCTACTCAAAAGCAGGGGCCAGCTTATAAATCTGGGAATCAGTCTGTCAATGACCCTACTCAGCCACAACTCCAAGATATGATGAAGATGATCAAGGATCTGCAGGCCCGTGACAAGGGCAAAAGGGTCTTCACAAGTGAAGATTTTTATGACGGACTGGATGGGGATGATGATCTTGACAATCTCCCCAAGAAATTTATCAAATTCGATGGTTCGGGTGACCCAAAGGCACACCTCGCCCTTTTCTTTGTAGAATGTTCCAAGTTCAGGAAGAACAACCGAGCCTTATTTCTTTGTTTCCCTCGCAGTTTGGAGGGTATTACAACAAAGTGATATTTAGAACATATTAACCCTATAGAGCTGAAAGCGTTTGACAAAGTGGTCAATCTATTCATTGAGTGCTTTTTATTCAATGCTGAGGCACCCCCGACTCTCAGTCATCTCTGCAGTCTAAAGCAGAAGGAAAACGAGAAAGCCAGGAATTTTATTCATAGGTGGAGATCCGCTTGTAACAAGATGCATGATCCGATATCAGAGGGACATGCACTATCCTTGATCTTGAGTAACTTCTCGCGACCCCTACAGGGACTGATTTCCACCTCTCCATCCAAGACCTTTATAGAATTGTCAGAACGAGCTGAATGGCTCGAGTTGAGTATGGAAAATGGATCTTACGAGGGTTTCATCTTCACCAAGAATAGCAATCATTAAGAATCGAAAAAGAAAATCATTTTCACCTTCTCTTCTAACGTTGGCCACAGTGACTGCAAAAATAGCAAGAGCAACCATACAGGCCAAAAAGAAAAGTCTTCAAAGCAAAATAAAAAGTTGGATCAACAGAAAGAAAAGATAAAGCGAGATGGTTGGGGTAGCGATCGACAATTTACTCCTCTCAAACAAATACTCAAAGAAGCCCTTGAATTCATGCTGACCAAGGGATTAGTGAAGCTCCCAAAGGCCACAACTCCTCCCACCATTATGGAAGGTTCATGAATCAGTTCTGCAAGCTCCATCAGGCAGTAGGGCATGACATCGATCATTGTTTTGTCTTCAAAAATATTGTTCAGGACTGCATTGACAAGAGCCTCCTTGCTGAAGATGAAGAAGAAGACGAGCTGGCCATCCTGACCAAGATTTTCCCAGATCATTCAAAAAATTGATGATGCCAAAATTTCCTGCTTTCTTCCTTTCGTTTTGCTAGTCACCTCGTAGGGGCAAGTCCGCCCAGTTTTTGCAACCTTTTGGTCGAGTACTTATAAATATGCAGTCTTTTTGTTATCAGTTCTGCTTATCAATAAAATGTCCATTTTCTTTATCCAGTATTTTTTTCTTTTGTCCCATTAGGGTACCTTTTCAAAATAAATAAATAAATAAATAAATGTAACATTTTCGTTTTAAAGAATCCTCTTTGTCATCGGCTTCTATTAAGCCACATTAAATTCCCTTTCTTTTCGAGATGAGGGGCAATCCCAACATCATTCATGAGAGAAATGAAATTACCTATGAGGTTTTTTTAAAAATCGTGAAATTTTAAAAATTTCTACGAACATCTTAATTATGATCACCCAAAAGTTTAATACTTCGGTCCAATCTTTTTCAAAAATCAACCATCGTGGTGATCTTCTTTTCTTAAATTTAATTTTGAACATTATCTTTAAAAATCAACCCTTGTGTTGATTTTCTTTTTCAAAATTATTGTTAAACCAATTCGTTTTCAAAATCAACCCTCATGATGATCTCTCTTCAAAATCAACCCCCGTGTTGATTCCCCTTTCAAAGATCAGCTCTCACACTGATCATTCTTTAAAATCAACCTTGCAGTTGATTTTCTTCCCAAAATGATTTCTCACTTTCAAAGTAACATTCTCCTTTTACTTTAAAGATCCCATGCACAAGCACTTTCTCACTTCTCATTTTTCTTTTATCATTTCAAAGGGATAATATAATTCTGTTTCCTTTCCTTGATTTTTAAGCATCAATAAAATTATTAAATTTGCCAATAATATTGTTTTGGGATGAAGGCGTAGTTGTTGTTGTTGTTGCCAATAATTTGGCACCATTTTATTTGCGTCTCTTTCCTTTTCACAATATGTCTCTTGTGAGGAATAACCTTGAGGATGTCTCTCAATCAAGAAGCCTGTCACCTTATTCCTCGATTATCCTTCTTTGTATTCAAAATCTTCCTCCCTAGTTACACTGGGGCATTTTTTTTTGAAAAATCTATCTTTACCTCAAAACATCCTGTATGCAGGCAGGATAAACCAATCTCTCTTTTTGCATGTATATGCACCCACTTGCATTAATTTTGCATTCATTTGCATTTCATTTTGCATTAATTCTGCATCCATTTTCTTCCCCTTCAGGCTAAGGGATAAACCTGAATCATTTTCCATGATTTCTCCAAAATTCTCCAATTTCTATTCATATCCCCGTTCTGGATAAGGGGTTAATCCTGAAAATCAGACCACATACATCTAAATATGATGGTTTTTTTCATTGCAAGTCCAATAATCCAGTCCTCAAACTAGCCATTCTCAAAACTTTCAATCCCAGTCCTCGCACTGTCGATTTTCAAAATTCAATCTTCTGATTAAAGATTTTCCTTTAAGATTCAAACTCGACTCGAACTTCCAATTCTCTTTGAGATTCGAGTTTCTACTCGAACTTCTAATTTTTCTTTGAGATGCGAGTTTTGACTCAAATTTTCCAATTTCCCTTTAAGATTCGAGCCCTGACTCGAACTTTTCAGCTTTCCTTTGAAGATTTGAGTTTTAACTCGAGTCTTCTCTTCCTTCAAAAATAAATGAACTTTCAAGTTTCCCTTTGAGATTCGAGCCCCGACTCAAATTTTCCAACCTTCCTTTGAAAATTTGAGTTTTAACTCGAGTCTTCTTTTCCTTCAAAAATCTGAACTTTCCAGTTTTCCTTTGAGATTCGAGCCCCGACTCGAACCTTCCAGCTTTCCTTTGAAGATTTGAGTTTTAAACTTGAGTTTTCTTTCCTTCAAGATTTGAACTTTCAAGTTTTCCGAGCCCTGACTCGAACCTTCCAGTTTTCCTTTGAAAAAATTTGAGTTTTAAACTCGAGTTTTCCTTTGAAGATTTGGGTTTCGACCCGAATTTTCTCTCCTTAAAAACCAAACTTCCTAGCTTTCCTTCAAAGGCTCGAGTTTCGACTCGAATTTTCCTGTTTTCCTTATAGAACCCGAGTCCTGATTCAGATGTTCTTTCAAAACCAACTTCTGAATTGGACTTACCTTCAAAATTCAGCATTGTGCTAGGACTTACCTTCAGAATTCCAATTTCGTATTGGATTTACCTTTAGAGTTTAGGTTCGTGTTGGACCTTTATCCAGAATCCCACTGATGTGTCAACTCGGATATCAAGCAATTTCTTTCACCAAAGGATTTCAAGAACATTTTGCCAATTTGTCATTAAATATTTGTTGATTTTAGAAATTTTTATGGAAAAAAGATTATTATCTCAAAATACCTCCAGTATTACTTCCGAAAGGACAAAAATTTCGCGAAGAAGGATTCAAAACTCAAGATCTTTCAATTGGCCAACCAAAAGGATGAAGAATAAATCCTCGATATGGCCAGCAAAGGAAATTCAATATTGTTGCAAAGCCATAAGTGATCGGTATTGATCGCAGTCAATGATACATTTTTAAAGATCATTCTTGGAAATTAAAGTAGTCAAAATATTCTGGGTGATACAGAAAAATCCACTCAATCTCCATATCTCCTCAATCACCTAAGCTGTAATTAAATATCTGTAAAAGGGATCTCTCAATTGTCGTCAAGATGAAGGCGAATTAAGCGAGTAGACCCCCAGGGCCAAAGAAGATTTGAATCATCTCCAAGATGACGGAGTTTGTGATGGATACTTCCAGGGAAAGTCCAAAGCACTGTCGAGATGAAGGCAGATGCGATGAGCCTCCTGACAAACCCTAAAAGATATTTAATTTCAACTATCATCAAGAGATTTCCAACCAAAGAGCCAATAATCGTCAATATAATCCCTGAGAGAAAAGAAGAATCGAAACATCTCTGAGATGAAAGAGTTTGTGACGTACTCTTCCAAAAAAAAAAGTGAGAAAAAAAAAGTCAGGACATCTCTAAAATGAAGGACGATGTAATAAAACCCAAGAGAGCTCGAAAGAGTGCAGAAAGATTATCATGAGAGAAGCTCCCAGGATATCAGACTGCCAAATCTGCCAAGAATCCTCTTTAAATTTTGTGAAATTCTACTATCAATATTCTTTCACCAATTGCCTTCACAATATCAAGAATACTCTCTTTTCTGCTCATATCAAGGAAATTGACAGCTTCCTTGAAAGAAAGTCAATCGCAAGCAATTTGAATTTGAATCTTGATTCTACGGAGTTAAGCTCGGTCGGAGGTAATACTTCAGGTAGAAAAGAGGCAATATTTTCATACTAATATACATCAATTTCAAGCATTTTGAATCAATAAACAATTTTTAACATTTTGGCAATATTTTCTTACTATCTTGACATGAAGTGAAGAGCTCAATGTCCATCTTGACACATCCTGGTATCACCTTTTGCCTCTTTGAGAGAGTAACCTTTATCGTCTTACACGTTGTTGAAAGATTAACCTTTTCTCTAAAAGGATCGCCTTTGCCATCTTTTGCATTGTCGAAAGAATTCATCTTTTGCATTGACAAAAGAATCACCTTGCTCCTTTGGATCACCTTGTCATCTTTCACGTTGTTGAAAGAATCACCTTGTTCCTTTGGATTGCTTTTGCCATCTTTCACGTTGTCGAAAGAATTCATCTTTTGAGTTGACAAAAGAATCGCCTTGCTCATTTGGATCACCTTGTCATCTTTCGCATTGTTGAAAGAATCGCCTTGTTCTTTTGGATCGCCTTTGCCATCTTTTGCGTTGTCGAAAGAATCGCCTTGTTTCTATGGATCACCTTATTCATCCTTCGTGTTGTCGAAAGAATCGCCTTGTTCCTATGGATCACCTTATTCATCTTTCGCGTTGTCGAAAGAATCACCTTGTTCCTTTGGATCACCTTATTCATCTTTCGCGTTGTCGAAAGAATCACCTTGTTCTTATGGATCACCTTATTCATCTTTCGCGTTGTCGAAAGAATCACCTTGTTCCTTTGGATCACCTTATTCATCTTTCGCGTTGTCGAAAGAATCACCTTGTTCCTATGGATCACCTTATTCATCTTTCGCGTTGTCGAAAGAATCACCTTGTTCCATTGGATCACCTTATTCATCTTTCGCGTTGTCGAAAGAATCGCCTTGTTCCTTTGGATCACCTTATTCATCTTTCGTGTTGTCGACAAAATCACCCTGTTCCTTTGGATCTCCTTATTCATCTTTCGCATTGTCGAAAGAATCACCTTATTCCTT